>NW_026635244.1:0-163770 GCF_028554395.1 Pezoporus wallicus
AAAACCCGCCTGGGCACTTTCCTGTGTAACATTATGTAGGTGTTCCTGCTCCGGCAGGGGGATTGTACTAGATGATCTTTCGAGGTCCCTTCCGATCTCTAGCATACTGTGATACTGTGATCTTAAGGTCCTTTCCAACCCTAACTATTCTATGATTCTATGATGGGTTCTGTGGCTCTTAAAGGTTCCTGTAAATCCTGCACTTGTAATTAGAACTTCATGTTGTACAGCAATTGTTACACCCAGGTTGTTCATTAAGGCTTATATGGCAATTTTTTTACTGATTTCCTGTTCTTTTTAACAGTTTCATGTGTGCTTCCTTTTATGTTTCCTTACACTTGCATTATCTATTGTGTGAACATTCCCCACAACAGTTACTCAGATTTAACTGAAACCTTGCTGGCTTCCTATCTCAGGTGGTGGTGAACCATCTCACAAAATGCTGCACATATGCTTTCCTAGACAGCATCACATAATGCCATCATCACAATGTGAGAACTACAGCATGCAAAATAATTCATTTCTCTGACTGTGAGCTTAAAAGGGCACTAGTTAAAATACAAGAGTGAAGCTTGACAATAAGTCAATGAAGAACTTTACCTGCAACTGCAATATAAAAAAGGCTTCCATTAGTTCAATGAACACAAATAACATTTCAGAAGTAACCACATGACTTAAAAACCCAACTGTACCAATTTGTAACAGGATTTTTGTTCAATCTCTAAAATTACAGAACTAGATCCCTAAAAATTTGACAGATTTCACTAGTGATATAAGTATAGTTCTAAAAGAACATGATTCACACCCCTAAATAATTTGAGTTTAATATCTTAAGACACTGATAGTTCTGAAAATATTACCAAAATTATGTTGAAAAAGATACATTTAGGTACTAGAACATATATAGAATATTAAGAATGTCATAAAATACATTCTGAGGATACTTAAAAACCCTAAAACATCACTAATACTGATGAGTTATTTTTCCGCTAAAGTTTTAAACTTCTGTTTTCAAATGGCAGAATAAATAAATATACTTTATCACCAGGACAAATAAATACACCATTTTGGAAAAAATGCTATGAGAAAATCACTATGAACTTAAATAGATGCAGGTGTTAGGAACTGAGTAACTGGTTTGCATGGGAAAAGCAAATCTTGACAGATAAATTCAACATTCTGTTAAATGCTATTCACAGGTCACTCTGTGACCTATACTACTTACTTTACCTCTCTCTTTCAATCTTCTCATGTGTAAAACATGAAGTAGGATTGTGAGAAATAATGTTTGCAAAGAGCTTTGAGATCCTTGGACACAAAAAACACAGGGAAAGCATGAAGTTTAAAAGCACCAGTATACTATTTTTTTGCAACTTGATATAACTAAACTGTGGGAATACAGAAGATGTGAGGGACGTAACCAGACTAAGTGACTTTTATCACAAAAACCTTGAAAATTTAGTAATACAAGATCATGTAATAAAATGCTTAAAAAACAATCTTAAGTGCTAAGCATAATCTGTTACTCCAAAGGAAACACTATCAAAAGGAAAGGACATGGTTCTCACCCATTTCAAGTATGCGTTTATGTAGAGGTACAGCAGCAAGAAAGGGTTCATCTTTACAGGACTGTATCTGGGTTCCAACCAAGTCAGAGTTGGTAGCCATAATGCAGGCACTTTCTTCATTAACACCAGCCACAGAGACAACATCATTGACATCATCATCATCTCTATAATAACAAAAGCAAAACAATAATTCTGCATGTGGTATATTCATTTTGTATATTATCTGCTTCTCAAGAAGTCATCGTCATTGCAACATACCCGGTGGCTGGGCCAACTTGAGGCACAACCACCAAGTTCACAATTTTCATAGAATATATTCTAAATTCAGAAATAACTAAATATTTCTTTGAACACATTAGGAAAACTTTAGAAGCAGGACAATTTGTCTGTACCAGAAGGTGTGACAGAGGTGTCCTTTCTTCATCTGAGAGTCAATGATATTAATGAAACCGGGATCGTCAGGCAATGATCACCACTAAAGACAGAGAGCATTTGGCTATTCTCTTTATGCTGAAAACTAGGAGTAAAATTATAAAATAAATAAAAAGACCATAGACATTAAAAGCAAAAACATGAATTTGGAATCCTGCACTGTTTCACAAGTTCCTATCAAAATGGGCACCAAAGTATTTTCAGCAATTGTCAGGAAAGATTCTTTGACCATGTAAGTCATAGGTAAGTTTAGGTTCCAAGTGTGGTTTGAATATGCACGGGTATTTTTCTATGGCAACATACAAAAATCAGCTGAATATGTCAATTAGTTTTAGAAAAATGAGCTGCATTTGAGAAGATCTTAAGGTCCTTTCCAACCCTAACTATTCTATGATAAGATGATAGCAGCACTTCACTTATTTGCTCTTCAATACCATTCCTAACAGCTTGAGGAAGTACTGACTAACAAATCTGAGTTACCACACCTGTATCTCCCAAGCATCTTTTACATCTATGAGGTATGAGTCATAACTGTGGAAAAAACTATCTGTTTTTGGTACATTCTGTTTAGGAGCTGTTACTGACAAGAACACTGTATTTCAGCATATTCTAGGAGTCATTACACAACTTTTGAGATATATATATGGAAAAGATTCACGTACATCCAAGTCCAGACTCCAACTACTGCATGAAGCAAGCAAATAAAAGCTTAATTTGAAAGATTTAAGAAAAAAAAATTACATAGATGTCATCCTAAAATACTTTTTGTCACTTGTAACAAGTTTAATGCCTACAGTAAAAAACAAAAGCTACAAGTAAGGTCTGAGGACAAAAGGAGATAAATCTAGAAATTCATTATCTAAGTCCTCCCTATCCTCCTATACTCTCCTTGATATCTGCACTACAACAGCCAATTTTGGTGGAAGACTTCTATGGTTTGTTAGATACTGCTTTTTTTCAAGAAGGGATTTTTGCTGGTATAAACCTAGATAAATGTGCTGAACACTTGAGGCAGAAAATGGAAAATTTTACAATGATCATCAGAAAAATGCTACACAAATGAGCTTTTATTATTTCCCATGAGTGCTAAGCACTTGATCTCTAAGAATGAAATTCCTGAGGACAATGTCACAAAACTGATCTCCCACCTTGATAGTTTTCATGCTGAGTCTAAAGGATTTTAATTTTCACATTTCACATGGTATGTATGTGATACTCATAGGAGGGCCACAAGACCTGCCATGAAGAAACTGGCCTCCTATGCATTCAGTGCATGGATGACCAAAGTAGTCTTTGGCCTTGTCCAACCAGCTGTGATACTGCCCCCAAATATCACAGCTGATAAATGTACTTGGCCATATAACAGTTAACAATGACTTAAATATTTCAGTGACAAATTCAAAAGATTCTAACTAAAATTTGAAAAACAGGAACTAAAGCTGAAAAAATGGGGGAAACTAAGATTTTGGGGGCTTAAAAACCTCAGCACTTGAAACAGAATGAACATCACCCAAGGTAATCTACCCAGGACTCACAAGGCCTAAATCCATCAGGTTTTTTAAACAATGGCAAAATCAAATTCAGTTAAAAGGAAGTTCTCATAACACAAACTCAAAACTATGTAAGATAGTAAAAGCTACTGGAAACCAGATTTGAGCCCAGAACTTCATCTTCTTCAAGCAAAGATCCATACAAAAACCAAGATAGCATTCTTGACTTCAAGAAAACAATTTTTAAGAGAAGTTTATACTGATCTCTACTTTTACTTAATAGCTGAGAAGTACGATCTATCTTGTACCTTCCTTTTGCTTAGCATTTTAGCTATTACAATTTTAATTCAGAGTACAGATCTGAGACCACATTATAAATAAACAAATATTGTTTTAAATAAGACCACACAATTGATTTGGGCACAAACCAGGATTCCAATGAAATTACCAAAATCAATGCAACTGCACCTATAATGATCATCACTAATTTCTGGAGAGAATAATTTTCTTCCATCTTACATTAACAATCTAATGTGAGTACATCTTCTTCTGTTTTTGTTTTAAATGTTACATGGAAGATAGATATAAGATATCTTAATCATAGTTGGGACTACAATTTTTTTCAGTCTAAAGGGGAAAACTATCAAAATAGGTTTTTTTGACCTTGAGGAACTTCATGAATTAAAGCTTGGATTTGGATACTGAAACACACACATTTACATATTAAGAGGGCTGGCATTCTCACAAAACTATTATTTCCTAGGAAAGTCAACTTTTAAGTCCAGAGTGAGTTTTCAGAATTCATTCTGTGGAACAAAGAGGCCATCCAGTGGTCATCTAGATTGATAATCACTGTCTATCTTTCCTTTTTCATCCCAGAACAGTATTTAACTATTTCATATTTCTTGGTGTATATTACTGTTCTCATATTAATTATATTGTTTCAGTAATTATTTCTGTTTTTTACTGGATTAAATTCCAAGTCTTATGGGATAAATCTAACATTCCAACATACATGCTATTTTTAAGAAGATAGCATGGTTTCTCAAATTCTTTCGAAATGCAAGCTACATCTTAAAATAGTCTAAGAGTTTAGCTCTCTCCTACATTCAACCTCTTGTAACACCTCCCCTCTCTTCTTCATTAAAAAGATTTGTGCAATTACAAAAAATAATCTTATCTGAAAATAAGAAAGAAAAATCAAAGTATTTGCACAGTTGTCCATAACACATTAAGAATTGTTCTGTCCACTTCTTGCCTTGTACATGCAATGCCACTGAGCCTTACTCAATACAGTTAGGAAGTAGTAGGATAATACAGGAGTGCAAACATGTATCTCCATCCTTGGAGATATGTAGATTGGACCAGTCCCTGATCTAACCAAACCTGCTCTGAGTCAGAAGTTCATCTTGTTGACCTCCCAAGGTCCCTTCCAGATGAAATTATTTTGACTCAGTATCAAGGGGAACAAATGTTTCCACTAGTTCTTTATATTTGCCACAGTCTGAACTATGGCTAATAAGTACTTTGACAGTTTGATACTTTCACTGTCATCAATGGTAGATTATGTTAGTATGTTCATCTCTCTTGACTACAGAAATCTCTAGCTGACTATTATGGTGAAAGTGCAAGTCTGGATGTCTACTGTAAAACAAACAATTATAAAAAACAGAATTCAAATTTCTATCCTTAGGTATTAACACAGTTGAAAAGTCAACTAGATGGAGTTGTCTGTAGCTCTCTGAAAAAATTAGCAGCAATAAAGTTTAATACTGAAAAGGTAACAAAATTTCATCAATACAACTTTCTTACAGAAGTTCCGAGTTGAAAACTTTGAATTATAGAATAGCTACTATAATATCCATATAAGAGTTCATTAATAAATGCTGACATTAAAGACTAAGCTGTAATTTGCAAAATTCCTCATTGCTACATCTTTTATTTAATTATTTCTTCTATTTTCCACAGTCCAGAACAGAGGAAACTGGAAATCAAGTTTACATTTCCATTTCTAGTGACCAACATTTTACTCACAAAAATGAAAAGCACAAGTAAGCTATTTTTAAAAAAGCAGAATATAAAATAATGAAACAAATAATAAAACACTAGGGGCAAAAAAATTTATATGTAACTATTTTTCAAAAATCTTGCTTTGCCTCAGATGCCAGTTTGCCTTCTGGCTAAAAAACACATTCTTCACACACACTGGGAATGTTGAGGAAAATTAGTCAGCATTCAGAGGATTAATACAGATTTCCAGCTCTGTGCCCTCAGACATCTATTTGTCCTCGGGAGAGGTTAGGGGTTGAAATGTAAATACGCAAACAACTGAATTCTTTGTTAGGAAAACAAGGAAAAGCTTTATCTTTGCTGTTTTTTAATAAATCCTTGTAATTTTATGGACTTATTTAAATTCAGCTTTGTGTCTTACTATTTTGAAGGAGAAAATGATGAAAGGAAACAAGAACATTCATTCTGACTAAAATTTGTTCTCTAGAGGAAAAATGACATACACCCTTGACAGCTTATTTACCCAACTCACTAAAGATTTATTGATTTATGAATCAGTGCCTTAAGCATTTGCTTCTCCCCAAGGGAAAATTAGCAATTCCAGCTAACCTAATATATTCTATGTATAAATTAAGTGAATGCAAGAATCAGTCCTGGCACAGTTTACAACATCCAGTTAAAAAAATGCTGTCCCTTTTGGTGTATGTAAATTTGAAAGCTATACTAACAAAGAATAAATGTTCATGTTGCTTACAAACATAAAAAATACTTATTAAGACAGTACAACTGAACCCAACAGACATTTTAAATCATTTAAATACTCACTGGAAGGCAAAAGCATTGGAAAATAAAAAAAAATAATGATTTTGCGTCTAGATTAATACTAAGTACTACCACTATTAGTTGCAATACTGACATGTCTCAAAGCAGAGATATTCCAAAGAGCTACAAATTCTCTTCTACTTTACCTGCAAAAGCATAAGCCTGAAACTTAATTACTAGTTTGATGATTTCGGAGCAATATAAGACATCCGGAATATGAAAATCTAGGAATATTTTGTCATTTAACAAAGGCAAAAACTTTTAAACACAAATAAAATGTACTTTCATCAATGGAAAAAAAATTAAAATTATGGTAGTGTAAGCAAAATGCAGTAAACAAGATTCGTTTTTCACTACAAAAATTAAAAATACCAAAATACATATTAAAAAAAATGTTTGAAGTACAAAAGAACTGGTGTAGCATCAATGCTACTGTGTTGAACCTTTGCATCAGCTAGTTAGTACAGGGACCCACAGAATGCTCCAATCTCTGCTACTAAAGGATAAGCATGCGAAAAATATATACAGAGATGTCTTCTCTTTAAAACCAAGAACAATCCTATATACAGACAAACACACACAAAAAACCAACCCCAAAACCCATTACCAAAACCATACAGCATTTTCTCTATGCTGATGCTGCAGCTTAGTTGAAGAAGCCTATCGACAGGATGCCTTCTCATCACACTCAGTACCTTCTCAGCAAGATACGATCCACATGAATGTTAGAATCTGATAACATGAAACCAACCATGTATTTTTAAAAACTTCATACACATGATTCCATTTACCAGAAGTTTTATTATAACCCACAGAATTGAAGGCTTTACTAAACATTTAAAAGTGTATTTAGGGAAAAATCCTCCAGACATGTCATGACCCACTCCTCCCTATTTTTAAAATAGAACTAAGAAAGAAAATTGTCACCCAATCACCATAAGATAAGGTAGGAATTATTGTCAAACATTGCGCTCTGGTGTTAAGACAATTCTAAATTCTATTTTGTATTTAAAATACCCACCCACCCACCCCCCAAGCACCCCCCTGCATGTTTTTTTCTTCTTTTTTTTTCTTTTTTTTTTTACCTGAAAGAACCACCTCCAGGGTCATTCAGCTTGTTTGTCTGATTTGCACAGACCTGAATACCAAAGCCTCCAGGACTTTTGCTGGCTTGTATTGTTGGTGCCTTCCCTAGTGTTCCTGAAAAACACCAAGCAATGTTATTATGAGAAGTCTTAGACAGTTTACATCAAAGAACCTCCAGTCCAGAAACTAAATTTAACTGTAAATTGCAAACAAAGGAAGTTATTATTTTTAAAGATTACACTGCTGAAGAAGAACAATTAAAAATACAAAATTTTGTTCAATATTTACAGGATACTGAAGATTCCAAAACTGAAAACTATTTGCAATAACTGGTTATAACACACATAATGGCTACAAGTGTGTTTGCAATTGCCAGTAAACCACTTTTCTAGATAATCTGCACAGAATGAAGAAACAAAATTTGAAATGGTCTTGATACAGACACTAAGTCACAGTCACTCAGGGTATTAACTATGTCTTTTATATTTTTTATACAGTCATTGTTCTTTGTTGCAGTGAAAAAAATGTATTTTCAGAGCTGAAAACATTATTGTAAATATTTTAGTGCTTTATATTGTATGCAAAAGAAAAAACACTATTGTAAAATTTGACATAATCCCCATCATAAAGGTCATCTTTTACTTTCTTATTTTGAAAACAATGATTTTAAAGTTGTTCATATCTCTATCCAGACTTTACAGGTCTATGTGTAGAAGTAAAACTGGGCTTTCTAAATGAGCCAGTGTGGTGGACCATTCAGCTCCTTGTGACAGTAAATTAAAAAATATATATTAATTCCTCCTCTGACATTTGGCAATACCTAACAAAAATAATTGCAAATTTATGTTGCTAATTAGAAAAATTAACAGACCTGCATTATTACTATTAAAAATATTTCATCAGTATACAACTGAAAAAGCACTAACAAATGAAACTTCTGGAGTAAGCCCTCCTTTACTGCTTCAACACATGTTTACTTGGGTTATATTTTGTGTTTTCTTTAATCCCACCTGTGATTTGGCATGTGAAAATAATTAATTAATGTTTACTTGACTTAAAAAATCTCCTTTTCACTCAATTTTATTGAGCTTACATACACATAGTGCTTAAGACTTTGAGAAGCACGAGGTTATTCCTACACATCTGTGACTCAACTGCATATAAATGACATTTTATGAACCTTAGTAATTACATTATTTTTCTTTCATGAATTATAAAACCCTGAAATGTAATTATCCAAACAAATCCTTGTGAAAACACTTCTTTGCTAAAACAAAAATGTTAGCTTTGAATGAATCCAGCATTACTTTTTTTATTTTGAAGTCTTCATCAACTTTAACATATGATCATAAAGCAAAACTGATTTAAGTGTTTGTTCAGTTCTTCAATCTGGATAAATTAACTGTTGCGTGGACTCTCAACATGAGCAAATACAAAACCCAATTTAGGACTTTCAGGCTCCAAGCCTGGGGAACAAAAATATTTTGTCATCAAAATATTCAGGGTCCATGAGATGTCACAGATAACATTAGTTCACAGACCAGACAGTTCATTTATCTACTAAGATGAACTAATTGAAAGGTATGTGAAAAGTACTAAGTGAACTGGAAGGAAAGAATCAACAGAATATTAAAAATTAGCAAATCTCTGCTTTCCACAATTAACATCTAGAAGATTAAGGTAACAGTGGCACTCCTCCAGAATTAATATTATATTCCTTTAGAACTAGTATCAACAGTTTGTTTTCTACAGATGATATGATAAATTTTGCTAAAAAGTGCCAAAAAGTTCCACAACAGATAAATTCCATTCTTGGTCTCAGAAAAAGAGTATGTCTACACTGGATATGGAAAAATAAAAGTCCCACTTTCTTTCACCCCATGTATATGTAATTCTACTCAAATGGATCTGGCAAAGTAAATATAAGTTTTAGGATGACATAGAAGTTTTCCGGTTTAAATCACAAATCACCTGTGGGCTTAGATATTTCATGTGATTGGTAATGACATACAGAGTCTTTCACCACTGCGTCCTTGTTTCAAACTTTAAGTAGCATGATCCAGAGAAATAAGCCCAAATTTAGGAGCTTAGTTGTATTTCTGCGCAGGTTAAATAGCTGCAATGAATATGGCTTAATTCCCCCATCCATAAGATGCAATTCACCTAATTATTATACTGAAAAGTAGTTTGATAAAGGAGTGTGAATTTTTTATGCCATCACTATAGTGTTACTTTCCCTGGTGTGGAAATAATTTTATTAATATCAAAGTCCTTAAATCCTGCCTACTTTATCTATAGTACTGTTTTAAAAAGCATTATAGTCTGTTCACATGGATGCATTAATATACAATACACTAGCAGATTCACTCCAATTTGAGAAGGAAAATGCATCGCTCAGTGGAAGTTAGCTGAGTTCTGATGTACCTAGTCTTAAAAAAAAAACAAAAATAAAAAACAAAACAAAACAAAAACCACAACCAGAACACCCAACAAAAAACCACCCCAAACTCCACCAAATTACACTACTTCAGTTTTCTATACAGACCACATCCTATTACAGCATTTTACTACCTTCTAGAGGAATACCTAGGCCACTATAAAATATCATTATACTGGTGTTTACCATAGAAAGTTTGAACAATACATCAAGATCAAAATAATCTGGTATCTGAGAGTATGCCATAGTGGCATTTCTTAAAGCTGCAAGCACAAAGGCAGACATTTTGCCAGACATGGGGTGCAGGATGAGCAGTTTTACAATGGGATGTTTTGTAAATTTCTGTGTAATTATAAGAATACAGTGGTGGGCTTAAACAAGCTTGTAATTAGGAATAAGCACACCTGAAAGCAGGGCTTTGCATGAATTTACCTTTATGAACCACAGTCTTCCTTAAGCCAAACTGCCAGTTAAGTTGCATTTCATTGGCTGATCAATGGTTATCATTAATAAATTTGTATTGTGAAACCAGTGTTTAAAAAGCACATGCCAGTATCATGCAAATTCTCGGCACGCTGTTGACTTTCACAACTTATGAGACTGAACAAAGAAATTAAATCAGCCTTCATTCTGAGAAACATTAGTCAGAAGTGGAAGTTCATTCCGTAAGATGTTGAATACCTTCCTTGTTAATAAACTCAGGATGTATCAGTGCTATCAAATACATACCTTTTATGGCATTTCTTCCCCTACCTTGGAAAAACAGCCTACAGGAAGACAATGACAGCTTGGTCTCCATGTCCATTCAACCTTTGGATTCTCTGAAGAGAACAGAGCCAGCAGAACATCAACTGCTGTTAACTGGTTTTGATGCTGTCTTTTCCCAAGGAGGACAGAAAATACCAAGCAGTAGGACCAAAAGATCAAATAGGCAGGAATGATTTTATGCGCATTTAAACTAGTTAGTTTTCTGATTAAATACCTAAAGATGACAAGCTCTGTATTCCATTACAAACCCTCAAGCATCTAAATGCCCAAATCCTAAAAGATACTCACACATAATCACAAAAAATAAAAAAGAAGCCTAACAGGTCTAGTGGTGGAAAGAAACAAATGTGTATTAGAAAGTAAGAATGCTTCAAGAACCCTCTTAGAAAGTAGGATGTATCAGCCAGGCATCAATCCAACTGTGCAAAGAGAGATGAGGAAGTTGTGTTCAAACCACACTTCTTGCTCCCCTAGCTAATCATGGCATGTCAGCTTGCTGCAGTTGGGGTTTAAGAAATTTCCTTAGGGTTCCTACCTTGACCTCTGTAGTTGCAGAGACAGTGACTATCATGTTCTGCTTCAGCAGTAAGAGTTAGAAGTAGGGTGATCACACTGAGGCATCCTCTAGGCTTTTTTGGCCCAGACTTAAGAGCGTAGGACAGCAAGAGTCAAGATTCTGACTTGTATCAGAAGCTTCCATGAAAAACTGCTGAGTAAGGAGCTAAGCAAGTGAGTTCCGAAACACTTTGCTGTATTGGTCTGAAATACCTTGCAACGACATAGTAAAAACATGCATTCCACAGACATTATGAAGTAGAAAATAAATGTCAAGCTTTCCAATGTCAACACTGTAAGTTTTTCCCATGCAACTAGCTTGAAATTACAATGAAATTCATACAAAGGCAACAATCTCACTAAAACATTTAAACCCGTACCTTGTGGTCTAATGGTCTGAGTTACTACCACTGGCATCCTAATCTGGGTAGTCTGGCAAGCAGGGGTTCGTTTCACAGTTTGAGCAGATGTTGACTGGATAATATGCTATTATTAAAAAAAAGTATATTATATTCTTTATAAACAAACACAACATAAACATACTAATACCTGTAATTACTAATATAAGAATCTAGAACTCCAAAAGCACAACCAGCTACTGAAAAAAGTCATATTCATGTAATGCATATTGTTCTGTGAGTGTGTACATACCTATTTTGTCATTATGCATTAAAAAAACCAACAAAAACCCATATTTGACACAAATGTTATGTCACAACCTTCATCAAAAATCTATTTCAAAGTACTAAGGTTAGCATTTAAGTACAGACTTCTGTCTTCGGAAATTTTTCTAGGAAGAAAAGCATTTTTGAAGAAGAAAATGCTGCAATAATGTCATGGTTTAAGCCCACCCAGCAAAAAGAATCACGCAGACGTTCGCACACCACCCCTCTTCCTCCCCCCACACCCTGAGGGACGGGGAGGAGAATCTAAAGAATGTAACTCCCGCAGGTTGAGATAAGAACAGTCCAGTAA
Source organism: Pezoporus wallicus (assembly GCF_028554395.1). NCBI lineage: Eukaryota > Metazoa > Chordata > Aves > Psittaciformes > Psittacidae > Pezoporus > Pezoporus wallicus. The sequence continues at coordinate 12,144 of NW_026635244.1, forward strand.
CTAAGGTATAACACAAAACCACTACTGCTGCCACCGATAATAATGATAAGGGAAATAACAAGGGAAGAGAATACAACTGCTTACCACCCACCGACTGATACCCAGCCTGACCCCAGCAGCGATCCAGCCCTTCGGGGTAATTGCCCCACAGTTTATATACTAAGCATGACGTGCTATGGTATGGAATACCCCTTTGGCTAGTTTGGGTCAGGTGTCCTGTCTCTGCTTCCACCTGGTTTCCCCTCCTCCCTGGCAGAGCATGAGACTCAGAAAGTCCTTGGTCAGACTAAACATTACGGAGCAACAACTAAAAACATAGGTGTTATCAGCGCTGTTCCCAGGCTGAAAGTCAAAAACACAGCACTGCACCACCTACTAAGAAGGAGAAAAATGACTGCTACTGCTGAACCCAGGACAGTATCCACCCCTTATTCCATACCATTCACATCATGCTATGATCCCACATTTTCAATATACCATCACTCTTATCTCATACATATATATATATATACACATACACACACACAGAGATATCATTCCTTAGTGCATGGACCAGTCCCTATAAAGCTGCTGAGTCCATCCAGCCCATGATGTCAGGCTCCATCTCATCTAACAGTCACTAAGAGAAGGAGAGATAGTGTGCAGTGTTGGATCATTGCCTGATGATGATACCACAGAACTCCTCTGGTTTAATCAAAGTTCATTCTTTGTTGGGATGATGGTCAGAGGGAAGTCAGGGACACTCGCTGGTGACCTGAAGATATCTAGTTGGTGAGCTATAAAAGTGCTACGTAGCAGACAACAGCATACAATTGAGTTCATTGGCTGTTTTCCCCTAAAATCAAATCCCCTTGAGGTACACACTGGACTTCCCCATCTTCCTGCATTACCCACCAAGTACATCTGGGTTCCTGAGCAAAAGCAATCCCACGAGTGAGTTTGCCTTCACCTGAAGCAGGAAATAACTCAGACTGTCATCCCCAGCAAATTCTTTAGGTGCACCACAGGAATGGTGTCCCCTTCTAGTTCTGACTGGACTGGGCCATCCCTGTTGGCAGATCCTCTGGTGTTGACCAACCAGGTGGCTTTTGGTAAACGTGTATCCCAATGTTTGTAACTCCCACCACCCATTGCTCTCAGCGTAGTTTTTAACAGCCCATTGTAGCGTATGATTTTCCCAGAGGCTGGAGCATGGTAGGGGATGTGATATACCCGTTCAATGCCATGCTCTTTGGCCCAAGTGTTTATAAAGCTGTCCCACTGTCTGACTCAGTTCTCTCTGGAGTGCCTTGTCAACACAAAATCTGTTTCTCAAGGGCCTGGATAGTGTTCCGGGCAGTGGTGTGGGGAACAGCATATGTTTCCAGTCATCTGGTGGTTGCCTCCACCATGGTAAGCACATGGCGCTTGCCTTGGCGGGTCGGTGGCAGTGTGATATAATCAATCTGCCAGGCCTCCCCATAAATTACTTCAGCCATCGTCCTCCATACCAAAGAGGCTTTACCATTTAGCTTGCGTAATTGCAGCATGTTTCACACTCGTGAATAACCTGGGCAATAGTGTCCATTGTTAAGTCCACCCCTCGATCACGAGCCCATCTATATGTTGCATCTCTGCCCTGATGGCCTGAAGTGTCACATGCCACGGGGCCAAAAATAATTCACCCCCATGCTGCCAATCTAAGTCCATCTGAGTCACTTCAATCTTAGCAGCTTTATCCATTTGTTGGTTGCTCTGGTATTCCTCAGAGGCCCAACTCTTGCGTACATGACAATCTACATGGTGTACCTTCACCACCAGGTTCTGCACCCTGGCAGCGATATCTTGCCACAGTGCAGCAGCCCACATGGGTTTACCTCTGCACTGCCAGTTGCTCTGCTTCATTGCTGCAGCCACCCCCACAGGGCACTTGCCACCATCTATGAGAAGGTATGTCGTGGTTTAAAACCAGTCAGGGAGCACGTTCACTCACTCCCCCCCTTCTTGCCCTCTTCCTACACCCGGAGAGACAGAGGAGAATTGAAAAGAATGCAACTCCCACGGGTTGAGATAAGAACAGTTTAGTAACTACAGTATAACAAAAATCACTACTGCTGCCACAAATAATAATAATAATGAAAAAAGGAAATAACAAGGGAAGAGAATACAGCATCTCACCACCAGCCAACTGATAACTCACCCTCCCCAAGCCAGACCAAGCACCGACGGATACCTAGTCCAACCCCACAAGTCCTAGACCTTCCAGACAACTCTCAGTAACATCCTGGGCATGATGTGCTATGGTATGGAATACCTCTTTGGCTAGCTTGGGTCAGGTGTCCTGTCTCTGCTTCTTCCTGGCTTCCCCTCCTCCCTGGCAGAGCATGAGGCTCACAAAGTCCTTGGTCAGACTAAAACATCATTGTTATCAGCACTGTTCCCAGGCTGAAAGTCGAAACACAGCACTGCACCAGCTACTAAGAAGGAGAAAAATGACTGCTACTGCTGAACCCAGGACATTATCCACCCCTTATTCCATACCATTCACGTCATGCTCAGATCCCACATTTTCAATATACCATCACTCTGATCTCAGTGCACTCTCATCTTAGTGCATGGACCAGTCCCTATAAAGCTGCTGAGTCCATCTGGTCCATGATGTCAGGCTCCATCTCTTGTAACAGACTTCCAGAGCAGGAGAAGCTGTGTGCAGTGTTCACACTCCTGAATAATCTAGGCAATAGTGTCCATTGCTAAGTCCACCCCTCGATCATGAGTCCATCTCTATGTTGCATCTCTGCTCTGTTGGCCTGAAGTGCCATGGGCCCACCAGGCTCAAAATAACTCACTGTCCCCTCCAGCAGTTTCTGGAGCTTGTTGCTGGGGACTCCATAGAGCTGCCTTCCATCTCTGATGCTTCCAAAGCACTGGAGGGGCCCACTGGCCTGGATACTTCCCATACTATCCCACAAACCTTGCCACTCATGACTGTCCAGCCCCAGGGAATATCTCTTGGTCCTCCTATATTGTCGTCTAATCCAAGACAAGACCCAAACCCGACTCTGCTTAACTTTTGAGATCAGACAAAATGGTTGTGGGTAAAACTCATTCTGTGCTTGCGCCAGCATGGTGATCCCCATCACAATCAGCAGGCAGGTCCCAAGGATAGCCAAAGGCCATTCAAAACCTTCAGAACTCTCAAACGATGCTGCTGTACTTGTCACTGGGGCTGGTGTATCTCCTGTACTTGCCAGCTCTCCCACCACCAGCTTCCCTTTTTCTGAGTCCAGATCTTCCTCCTCTGCCTTGCTGGGAAATGCTGCCTGGTCTCCTGCATCCTCCTGGGGCTCGGCAGGCGGCTTCTGGGGATTGCTCTTGGCCGTCGCGGGGCTGGGATCAGCCGCAGGTCTCAGCTCCTCCACGGGGCTCGGCTACTCCGCCCCCTTCTCCCTCTGCTCAGCAGCCTCCTCCTTCCACTCCTCGACTGCCCTGACCTCCTCCACAGGCAGCCGCTCCTTGCTGGCCTCCGGCACCGCTCCTGCCGCCGCTTGGTCCCAGGGGCCGCTCTCCTGGGCCGCTTCAGCAGCTGCCGGCTCCAGGGGCCGCTCCCCCTAAGCTCCCCACGGCCTCACAAAGACAGAGGCGAGGACGAGGGCCAGGATGGTGAAGAGCAGCGGGACGGCCAGGTACAAGTCCACAGCCACGTCCATCCCGCCCTGCTTGCTGGAGCCCGCCCGTATTACAAGTCATTGCCATGAAGTACAGTGAGACAAGAACCTTAGCCCAAGCCCCACACTTGATAAACACTAACACAGCAAACACTGGCTCTAAGTAAGTTACAACATTCTGAAACTGTGAAATCAAGAAAACACAACTCTGAGAGTCAATAAATCAGCATTGTGAGGAGTGACTATTAATCCGGTCAGATCTGTTATCTCAACCCTTTGTGCCCCACGTTGGGCACCTAAAAGAACTGTCGTGGTTTAAAACCAGTCAGGCAGCTCGTTCACTCACTCCCCCCCTTCTTGCCCCTACTCCCAGAGGGACAGAGAGGAGAATTGAAAAGAATGCAACTCCCATGGGATGAGATGAGAACAGTTTAGTAACTAAGGTATAACACAAATCATTACTGCTGCGACCAAAAATAATAATGAAAAAAGGAAATAACAATGGAAGAGACTACAACACCTCACCACCAGCCAACCGATAACTCGCCCCCCCCCCCAGCCTGACCAAGCAGCAACCGATACCTCTTCCAACCGCGCAGTCCTAGCCCTTCCGGGCAACTCTCAGTTACATCCTGGGCATGACGTGCTGTGGTATGGAATACTTCTTTGGTCAGTTTGGGTCAGGTGTCCTGTCTCTGCTTCCTCCTGGCTTCCCCTCCTCCCTGGCAGAGCATGAGGCTCACAAAGTCCTTGGTCAGACTAAAACATCAGTGTTATCAGCTCTGTTCCCAGGCCGGAAGTCAAAACACAGTGCTGCACCAGCTACTAAGGAGAAAAATGACTGCTACTGCTAAACCCAGGACAATGTATAAAGTACCGACCACTTTTCTAGTTCAACAATGTCCAAGGCCAGCTGGATGGCTTTCACCTCTGCAAACTGACTTGATTCACCCTGTCCTTCAGCACTTTCTGCAACTTGTCGTCAGAGACGCCATGCACCTGCCTTCCATCTCCGATGCTTTCCCACAATATGGCAGGATCTATCAGTAAACAAGGCATATTGCTTTTCACTTTCCGACACTTTATTTTATGGTAGGGTCTCCTCAGCATGCATCACCTCCTCCTCTGGTGACATTTCAAAATCTTTGCCCTCTGGCCAGTCCATGATGATTTTCAGAATTCCTGGATGACTGGGATTTCCTGTTAGAACTCGTTGTGTAATTAGTGCAGCCCACTTACTCTAGTTTAGCTGCAGTGATTAACACTGTGGTTGGAGTGGCTGCAGTATCTGTTAATGAAGTTTGGGTAGCTGCTGTGCTTGTCACTGGGCCTGGTATATCTGCTGCACTTGAAGCTGGAGTAGCTGCACTGTCTGTTGCAGTCAGAGTTTGAGTAGATGCTCTAGTTGTTGCTGGGGTTGGTGTAGCTACTGTGCTTGGAGCTGGAGTAGCTGTGCTGTCTGTTGCAGTCAGACTTTGAGTAGCTGTGTACTTTTCACTGAGGCTGGTGTAGCTGCTGTATTTGGAGTTGGAGTAGCTGCTGTATTTGGTGTTAGAGTAGCTTCATTGTCGGTTGCTTTCCCTTGAGATCCAGAGACATTTATTTCCCTTTGAAATTGCTGGATAGTGTTGAACAGGGCACTGTAAGCATAGGCCAAGCCCCAGCACGTTGCCATGATTTGTCCCTCTCTGATTTGACCAGGATGACAAAAAACCTCATTTAAATGTTTTACTAATTTTTCTGGATTTTGCACTTGTGCAGTGGTGAAGTTCCAAAGCACTGGAGGGGCCCACTGGCCTGGATACTTCCCATACTATCCCACAAACCTTGCCACTCATGACTGTCCAGCCCCAGGGAAAATCTCTTGGTCCTCCTATATTGTCGTCTAATCCAAGACAAGATCCAAACCCGACTCTGCTTAACTTTCAAAATCAGACAAAATGGTCATGGACAAAATGCACTCTGTAAGCATGCCAAGAGGGTGATCCCCATCACAATCAGCAGGCAGGTCTCAAGGGTACCCAAAGGCCAATCAAAACCTTCAGAACTCTCAAATGATGCTGTAAATGGTCTCATGAGGGGGATGGGAAGGTAAGGGAATGTCTCCTTCACAGTTTGACCACCTGAGGAGGGGAAAAAAGATGTGCATTTTCTAAACACTTCTGTTATATACCTTCCAAAGTACAGAGGTGGTAACCACACTGGGAACGCAAGCCAGATCGGTTTCATGATCAATGATTCTATTGTATTACCAGTCATAACCATAAAGTATAATGAAACAACAACCTTAGCCCAAGGCCCCCAACCAATAAACACTAAGACAGCAAATACCGGCTGTAAATAAGGTACGACATGCTAAAACTGCAAGATCAAGAGCAACAACTTTGAGGGCAAATAAATCAGCATTGTGAGGAGTGACTATTAGTCCTAAACAATGACTGCTTAACACAAATATGATTAGACACTCTGCGGTCAGATCTGTTGTTATCTCAACCCTTCGTGCCCCACCTTGGGTGCCACAAAGAACTGTGGCTTAAGCCCAGCCAGTAATCTAGAACCATGCAGCCGTTCGCTCACCCCCCCCCCCCCCATTCCTCCCCCCAGTCCCAGAGAGATGAGGAGGAAAATTGAAAGAATGTAACTCCCACGGGCTGAGATAAGAACAGTCCAGTAACTAAGGTATAACACAAACCACTACTGCTACCACCAATAATAATTGATTGATGGCTTGGATACGCGAACAAAGATTTGGGCAGGGCTTTACCCACAATTACTACAAGCGTGATGAGGACTGAAAGGGAAATGTGGGATAGGCAAATCCAGTTGTAATGTCTTGACACAGGCTAGTTTTACCCGACTGATGATGTTTTGTTGCAATAATAATCCTGCTCAGTAGGAGAGGAACCACATGTTCAGACCCCTGGTGCATGTGCTCGGCCGAAGAGCCACTGGCATGAGGGTACCATCTGTGGGCTTATGACTGAATGCCTCTAAGTCAGAATCCCGCCTGTACGTAGCGACCAATAATAATAATGATAAGGGAAATAACAAGGGAAGAGAATACAACAGCACACCACCTGCCAACAGATACCCAGCCCGACCCAAGGAGCCAGGTAACTGCCCCCCAGTTTATATAATGGGCATGACGTGCTGTGGTATGGAATACCTTTTTGGCTAGTTTGGGTCAGGTGTCCTGTCTCTGCTTCCTCCCAGCTTCCCCTCCTCCCTGGCAGAGCATGAGACTCAGAAAGTCCTTGGTCAGAGTAAACATTATTGAGCAGCAACTAAAATCATCAGTGTTATCAGCGCTGTTCCCAGAAGGAGAAAAATGACTGCTACTGCTGAACCCAGGACAAATAACTTCAGTGGTATCCACCTACAACCATGAGGCCTTTCACTATATAGCTATGCTTTAAAAAAAAATTAAAAAATACTTGAAGTAAATTCTAAAATATTACAGGTTCTAAAGTCAGATATACACAAGATAGAAAACAATGTTTTGTAGCAATCATATACTATTCATCTTTTAACTGTTAACTGGATATTCTCATGGTTTCACTCTACTACTAAGCTAATTTCTGAAGTCGTTACCCAAAACTGAAACTGGGTTAGAAACTTAGAATTTGATCCATAGGCAAATTAAATCAGAAAGCAAAAAACTGCAAGGGTCACGTGTAATCAACAGCAAAATGCATACTCATGAAATCAAGGACAAGGTAGGCACAGACGTAATGAACAGAAGAGTAAAAGATGTGTGGATGCTGCACAGCTGGAACGAAGTCCGTAAATAAACTTTGAAAACAAAACACAAGCAAACAGCTGCAAATAAGATTACAACCACAGCTCTGGCATTACAACTTCAGAAGCCTTGTGCTCTTCACAGTCACAACTACCGTATTCCCATTGCATAATGTGTCTGCTGTTCCCAAATTATACATATCGATCTCACACCCACAGGATGCAGTATTCCCTCCTAGAGGGCAACATGCCATGCTACGCAGCTACTTGAAGCAAACGGGAACCACTGCAACTTTGTTCAGTACCAGTTAGCATTATTCTTACAAAGTGCATCTAAAACTGTACTAAAACTGTGGTTTTGGAAGGAAGACTGCCATGCTGGTCAAGAAAGCTTTAAACTAGATGTGCTGGGGGAGGGGGGCATCATTCCATCCCAGCACTCCCAGTTGCCAGCACCTATAATAAATGCTCAGAGCAATGTAGAGATATTTCAGCAGCTCCAACCAATGAGCTGGCTTCATTCGGAGCTTGGCACAGATGCCTGTATATAAAAGCCAGTAGTATGAGGAACAAACAAGAGGAATTAGAGATGTGTGCACGTCTACAGGGATATAATATAATAGGCATCACAGAAACATGGTGGGATGGCTCCTATGACTGGAGAGCCCCTTCTGAGAGGAACAGAGGGCCTGATATGCAGAGTTGACCCTCATCATAGGGAAGTGTGTAGTCTGCCTGGAGCCCGGATCAGGGATATCACTAGGGCGCTCCCCAACCTGGTGCACCCAACAGACTACTACCCGCTGCTGGTCTTCCAGACAGGTGAGGGGGAAGCTGCTTCCCGCAGTCTGAGGGGGATGAAGAAAGACTACAGGACCCTGGGGTGGATGGTGAAAGAGTCTGGGGCTCAAGTGATCTTCTCCTCTCTCCTTCCATCTTCCACTGATGATGTGGGAAGGAATGGGAAGATTCAGTTCATAAACAACTGGCTTCGAGACTGGTGCTACAGGCAGGGCTTTGGATTCTTTGATAACAGCTGGTTTTATAGGGCACCATTCCGGACAATGACAAGTGGGAAAGGTTTATGTCACAGAGGCAAAAGGATGCTGGGGCACAAATTAGCAGGGCTCATTTGGAGAGCTTTAAACTAGATTCGAAGGGGGATGGGGTTGTAGCTGGACTTGCCCCAGTGGGGCAGCACTCCAGAATTGATGAAGACTGGGAGGCCTCCTATAATCCTATGGTGAAATTGGTGTGCTCAGCTCTCTCCCTGGAATGTCTGTACACCAATGCGCGCAGCATGGGAAATAAGCAGGAGGAGTTGGAAACCTGTGTTAAGTCAGGAGACTATGATCTGGTGGCAATTACAGAGACGTGGTGGGACAGCTCACATGACTGGAATATAGTCATGGAGGGCTATGTCCTTTTCAGGAAAGACAGGCCAGCCAGGAGGGGTGGTGGGGTTGCTCTTTATGTACGGGAGCAACTACAATGCACCGAGTTCTGTCCAGGGACAGATGACAAGCGAGTTGAGAGTCTGTGGGTGAGAATTAAGGGGCAGGCTGGCAGGGGCAATACTGTTGTGGGTGTCTGTTACAGACCACCAGATCAGGGTGAGGAAGTTGACGAGGCCTTCTACAGGCAGCTGAGAGGGGCCTCACAGTCACAGGCTGTGGTCGTCGTGGGGGATTTTAACTTCCCTGATGTTTGGTGGAAGGACCACTCAGCAACCCAGCCACAGTCCAGGAGGTTCCTCCAGTGTATGGATGATAACTTCCTCCTGCAAATGGTGGATGAGCCGACCAGGAGAGGAGCGCTGCTAGATCTCATCCTCACTAACAAGGAGGGTCTAGTCGAAGCAGTAAGGGTTGAGGGCTGCCTTGGTTGCAGCAACCACGAGATGGTGGAATTCAGGATCTTGTGTGGTAGGACCAGTAGAATAGCAAGTAGAATTGCAACCCTGGACTTTAGCAGGGCAAACTTTGGCCTTTTCAAGCAATTGCTAGGGGAAATCCCATGGGCAAGGCTGTTTGAAGGTAAAGGGGCTCAAGATAGTTGGTTGGCATTCAAGGATTGCTTTTTCTGAGCTCAAGATCGGAGCATCCCGACACAGTCAAGGAAGAGGGCCAGGAGACCTGCGTGGCTAAATAGGGAATTGCTGGGTATGCTCAAGTGGAAGAGAAGAGTTTACAGGTCATGGAAGGAGGGGCTGGCCACTTGGGAGGAATATAAGGCTGCTGCTAGAGGATATAGGAAGGCAGCTAGGATGACTAAGGCCTCCTTAGAATTAAACCTGGCGAGAAGGGTCAAGGACAGCAGAAAGAGCTTTTTCAAATACATGGCAGATAAAACTAACACCAGAGGCAATGTAGGCCCACTGATGAACGGGATGGGTGCCCTGGTGACAGAAGATACAGAGATGGCAGAGTTACTGAATGCCTTCTTTGTCTCTGTCTACTCTGCTGCAGGCAGTCCTGAAGAGCCCTGTACCCCTGAGACCTTAGATGAAGTCAGGTCAACGGAGCGGTTTGCCTTAGTCGATGAGGGCCCAAGCCTCATGGTTGATATTCAAGGATCACCTGCTACAAGCTCAGGAGTGTTGCATCCCAACTAGAAGGAAGTGCAGCAGGAGGGCAAGGAAACCTCCTTGGATGGATAAGGAGCTGTTGAGGAAACTTTGAAGGAAAAAAGAGGCTTAAAAAAGGTGGAAGCAAGGACAGGAGGCAAGGGAAGAATACAGGAATGTTCACTGGGAAGCTAGGGACCAGGTTAGAAAAGCTAAGGCCCAGTTAGAATTAAACTTGGCGAGGGATGTTAAGGATAACAGGAAGGAATTCTATAGGTATGTAGCGAATAAAAGACAGACAAGGGAAAACATAGACCCTCTCTGGAAGCTATCAGGAGAACTGACTACACAGGATTCAAAGAAGGCTGAGGTTCTTAATGACTTATTTGCCTCGGTCTAAATTGGCAAATACTCTGACCACACCACCCAAGTCTTGGAAAGCAGATGCAGGGACTCTGAGAATGAAGACCTTAGGCCCACTGCAGGAGACTACCTGGGTCGAGAGCATCTTAAGAACTTGAAAAAGCACAAGTACATGGGACCTGATGAAATCCATCCGCAGGTTCTGAAGGAGCTGGCAAATGAAGTTGCTAAGCCACTGTCCATCATATTTGAAAGATCATGGCAGTCAGGTGAAGTTCCCTATGACTGGAAAAAGGGAAATATAACCCCCATTTTCAAGAAGGGGAAAATGGATGACCCGGGGAATTACAGACCAGTCTCACCTCTGTGCCTGGCAAAATCTTGGAGCAGATTCTCCTGGAAGGCATGCTAAGGCACATGAAAAACAAGGTGCTTGGTGACAGCCAGCATGGCTTCACCGAGGGGAAATCCTGCCTGACCAATTTGGTGGTCTTCTATGACGGGGATACGGAACTGATGGACAGGGGTAGAGCAGTTGAGGTCACCTACCTGGACTTGTGCAAAGTGTTTGACACTATCCCACATGACATCCTTGTCTATAAATAAGAGAGATATCAATTTGATAGGTGGACCACTTTGCAGATAACTCACTGGCTGGATGGCTGCATGCAAAGAGTTGTGGTCAATGGCTCAATGTCCGGCTGGAAACCAGTAACAAGTGGTGTCCCTCAGGTATCGGTGCTGGGTTCGGTATTGTTCAACATCTTTGTCAGTGACATGGACAGGGGGATTGAGTGCACCCTCAGCAAGTTTGCTGATGACACCAAGCTGTGTGGTTCAGTTGATACCCTGGAGGGAAGGAATGACATACAAACGGACCCTGACATGCTTGTCAGGTGGGCTGATGCCAACCTTATGAAGTTTAACCATGACAAGTACAAGGTCCTACACCTGGGTCTGAACAACCCCAGGCACAGCTACAGATTGGGCAGAGATGAGATTCAGAGAAGACCTGTAGAGTAGAAGGACTTGGGGGTGTTGGTTGATGAGAAACTGAACATGAGCAGGCAGTATGCGCTTGCAGCTCAGAAAGCCAACCGTATCCTGTGCTGCATCCAAAAGAGCATGACCAGCAGGTCAAAGGAGGTGATCCTGCCCCTCTACTCTGCTCTTGTGAGACCTCACCTGGAGTATTGTGTGCAGTTCTGGTGTCCTCAACATAAAAAGGACATGGAGCTGTTGGAACAAGTCCAGAGGAGGGCCACGAGGATGATCAGGGGACTGGAGCACCTCCCGTATGAAGACAGGCTTTGAAAGGTGGGGCTCTTCAGCCTGGAGAAGAGAAGGCTGTGTGGAGACCTCATAGCAGCCTTCTAATTTCTGAAGTTGGCCTATAAGGATGCTGGAGAGGGACTCTTCATTAGGGACTGTACTGATAGGTCAAGGGGTAATGGGTTAAACAGGGGAAGTTTAGATTGGAAGAAGTTCTTGACTGTAAGGGTGGTGAGGCACTGGAATGGGTTGCCCAGGGAGGTTGTGAATGCTCCATCCCTGGCAGTGTTCAAGGCCAGGTTTGACGAGGCCTTGGGTGACATGGTTTAGTGTGAGGTGTCCCTGCTCATGGCAGGAGGGTTGGAACTAGATGATCTTAAGGTCCTTTCCAACTGTAACTATATATGATTCTATGATTCTATGATTTAGCTGAATAATGAATGGCCACATCTCTGACTTCCAAGGATGCTTTGGAGAAAGGAAAAGAGAAACAGTATTCCAACTCTAATGATTCTATGATTCTATTTTCAAATGATATGTAAAAATCAGCAGGAGCCAGGGCTTCCGTAAGGAAGAGGCGAAAACTACAAAGAAGAAAAGAGTAATGAGGGAATATGACCTGTGATGTAGTCTGGAGAAAAAAAAAACACCAACAAACAAACAACCCAAAAGAAACAGGGCCATTTTGAAGTTACAAGATTGCATTCTGTATATCGTAAAATACTGTAAGTTTAAAAGCCATAATAAACCTGTGGATGTGTAAGTATTAGCAATAGCTACCTTGCAGAAAGAGAAACGGGATAAAAAAGATTAAGGATTCAGCTTCAACTACGGACAATAAAGGAAAATGTACTAAGCACAAAAATTGAACAAATGAACATAAATTTACTTGGTCAAGTCAAGCAGTGAGCAAATAGTGACACTGAGGGGAAAGAATAAAGTAGCTACCATGCTTAAAACAGGAAAGAAATATAGGTGGTAAGTGAAAATGAGGGGGGGGGGGAAGTGGAATTTGACTGCATTTTGATGCACAGGAAACATGTACAAGTATCTTTTAATAAGTAAGGAGATGGAATAGCCTATAGGGGAAGGGTGGGAAAGGAGAGGGAAAGGGAGGAGAGACTGCATTGGTATGGGAAAACAAGGAGAATGCTACCACTTTTACAATAATTTATTTGATAAATTTTTAGAGAATAGTGAAGAAAAGCAGCCATACCTTAACTGGCCAGAAGCCAGGCCAAAAAGGAGATGTGTGTGACCGGTGGATAGAATTACTGCCTGGTATTACAGTAATCATCTGCAATTCCATTTTTTTTCCTCTGTGAAGCAAGCAGCTTCTACAGTTCGGAGTCAAGTTCTGTTTCACCTGTTTAATATTTCCATGTGAATGCCCTAAAATATTAACCACTAACACCATAAAAGGTACAATAGTATTTAACCATTTATGGTTACATAAACAACGGCAATGTTTTCTTTGCTATCAAATACATTCAAAAAATGTCCTTTAATAATTACTGTACAAGAACTTCAACATATGGAGAAGTGCTGAAAGAGAAGAAAACTAGAGAAATAAAGGGGCACAGATCAAAATCATCACCTTAAATTCCATATAGAAACCAATCATCAACAAGCACGTACTCTCTCAAAGGAACAAATGCACCTGAACTCAGAGCAATATTTTACAGTAACTTAAATTCCAGTTTCTATACAGTTTTAAGATACCTTTCAACACAGACATAACCTTCAGAACAAGAAGTGATTAAGGAATGAACGTTAGCAATTTGTTTCTGAAACAGAATGTGTAACCTCTGGCAGCAAACAAGGAACATAGTAAAAACTGATGAATCAAAGTTACTTGACTGTGCATTAAAATAATTCAAACTGTTCTAACCCTCTTGCCTATTTTCCTAACAGCAAACACAATATTATTATGTCCTTAACTCAGCATGAAAAGTGTAGACAATCAACAAGGTACTAGCAAGCTATTCTGGGATATGATTAAATTAGTTCATATTTCTCACAGCCTAAAAACACACACAATGAGTGTACCCCATCTAATGCTATCTATTCATATGCTGAACCAATGCTGAATCCCAAATGATCTGTTCATAAGAACCAATTTACTAACCCAGACTGATCTAGAAGATTCAGAAGTAGATGTTTTAGTATGCTGAGGTTATGAGAGACATAACTTGAGCCTTCAGAAAAGGGGAAATCTTATTGCTGTTTGCAACCACCTCATGGGAAGATGCAGAGAAGATAGAGCCAGACTCTCTCAGAGGTGCAGACCAGAAGGATGTGACACAATGGGCACAAGTTGGAATATAGGAAATTTCAGTTTAATGTAAGGAAAAGAAAATTTACCACAAGGGTGGGCAAGCACTGGAACAGGTTGCCCAGAGAAGTTGTGTAATCTCATATTGAAGATGTTCAAAACATGGCTGGTCAAGGTGCTGGGCAACATGCTAACCTGTAAGGAGGAGGTTTGACCAGACACCTCCAGAAGTCCTTTCCAGCCTTTTACCACTACATCCATAACCATATTATCAATGATCTTATAAAAGTGCTGAGTCAGATCAACATATGATCATACACAGTGTTGAGACAGCAACAGGATCAACAGTGATCAACAGTGGTGAGACAGCAAGTACCGTCATATACTTCTTCCTTTCATTCTTCTTAATTTACCAATCAAAAGGTGAAGAATCATCTCCTAGACTGCTACACTTCGGAGCTCTTCAAGGAACACACTGAAGCAAGTTCCTTTTCTAACTTTCTGAATGCTTCAAACTGCCCACTGCTAAAGTTAACTTTATTTGCACATCTGGTAAAGGTTGTTTATACAAGGCTGTTTCCACAAATCAAGCAGACTTACAAAGATTTAAAAAGGGCATTTAAAAAGGGTATTTAATAGTCACGTTACTGATAACCAGAAAAACAAAGAGGTGACAGCTGAAATACTCATTTTTCTTAAGGCCCTTCTTGAAAAAGGATTCAATAACCATATGACAACAAAGTAACAGTGCTTTCTGGTCAGAGTTTCAAGCCAAAAGGTGATGATCACACTATGACAAGTGTGAATCTTCTACCATATGTGCTATTACAACAAAAAGAACACAGACCACTAATTAACAGCACAAATGACGAACAAATTCAGGCTAAGAAAGAATTCAGCCAAAGCACAGAAAATGTATAAAAGCAGAAAGACTGATAACTTCTGTTCTCTTTCTTTTATGCAAACAGGAGATACCAACTGAAAATGAAAGCTACTACCTACAAACCACTGAAAATAAAAATTCTTTAGGACAAATACATTAGAACTCACTAATAAAGTTTTTGAGGAGAAGTCTTTTGCAAGCCTTCAAGAATCTAGATGCTCCTTTACCAATGCAGATGCATGGGGCCCCAACGATATGTTTCCCCTTACTTAACAAGGGCTGCAATATCAGGCTAACTCAACAAATCACACCCTGAAAAAAAAAACACTTGATCAAAAAACTTAAGCACATCAAATACAGCAAAAAACCCAAAAGGATAGGAAATAGAAGCTTTTTTTTTTGTCACACTATTGCAGCCAGTATTTGCTGTTTTAGTGTGAGACAATCAGGTTTACTTGACTGTGTGGATCAGATGGCCTGGCTCATAAGTCCCACAGTAGTATGTGACTGTAGTAGACACGAGTGCAAGGTGTACCCTGATGCCGTCAAGCTGTCAAGAGGTAGAACCCATTTCTATTTCTGGAGTGACAGGAGAATCCCAAGAGTTGACTGTACTGGAAGCTGAAAATAGCCTACCTGCGAAGGAGTGGCAAAGCATCCCATCATGACTGATCCAGAGGCTCCAGGCATCGTTGGCATAGACTATCTCAGGAAAGGGCACTTCAAAGATGCCCAATCTCATCTAATCTCAAGCTAAGCAGGGTCAGGCTCAGATCTTGTCTAAAGTTAAACTACTATCTAAGAGGACCACCAAGAGATCTTCCCTAAGGCTGGACAGACATGAGTGGCAGGGTGCATGGGATCGTATGGGCAAGTCCCTAGGCCAATGGGCCCCTCCAGTGCTTTGGAACTTCACCCCTGAACCAGCTCAAAATTCAGAAAAAACAGTAAAACCCTTAGACAAGGTGTGCTGCCATCCTGGCAATACCAGAGAGGAACAACTCACCAGTGTCCTGGGGCTTGGCCTACAGAGCCCTGCTCAACACTATCCAGTACCCTCAAGTGAAAAAAGATGTCCCTGGATCTGATGAACCCACAGAACCAGATGAAATCGAAAGTACACAATCCATGTGACGTAAATTTACATGCAGCGTGCCATCATCATATGCCAACTCATTGGCAACACTGACCTGGAGTGAGGCAGTGGCACAAACAGTTGATAAAGTGAATCGTCAACTCCAAGAGTTCGAAGACAATCTCACCCCTTCCATCATTTCAGCTGTGGAAAAACTCCTGTCCCAGAAGTTCAAGCAGTTGAGAGACGATCTATCCAGCTCCACACATGTACAGACCCGCATCTCAGCTATTATCAGAAAGTACCCAATTGCCAGAAGGAGAAGATATAGGAGGTACACACAACAGGTCACCCTATGGTTTTACCAGCGGGATCATGGAGAAGACATGAGAAAGTGGGATGGAAAACCTACCTCATTTCTGGAGGAATGGGTGCCTGGATTGAATTGGTCACTGGGGATCTTCCCAAGAAAGTTGCTGTGCCAGTCTCTGGTGAGCACTTTCCCAGATGGAGTGGAAGAGCTGATTTCACTACAACTCCTATGAATAGGAATGCTAATTTCTTTCTACAAGAAGTAAATGGAGAATCTTATGACTGCTATTAGAGGAGCCCTGCCTCCAGCCAGGTGGAGGAGAGGGACAATTGCGTTTATTGGACTGTGTGGATCAGATGGCCTGGCACATCACTCCCACAGGACTATAAGGCTCTAGTAGACACCAATGCACAGTGTACCCTGATGCCATCAAGCTGTCAAGAGGTAAAACCCATTTCTATTTGTGGAGTGACAGGAGGATCCCAAGTTAATTGTACTGGAGGCTGAAATCAGCCTAATTTGGAATGAGTGGCAAAAGCATCCCATCATGACTGGTCCAGAGGCTCCATACATCCTTGGCATACTGTATCAGGAGAGAGGACTTCAAAGACCCAAAAGGATACTGGAGAAAATGAAACAGCTGTCCACCCTGCCTGGTCTCTCAGAGGATCCTTCCGTTGTGGGGTTGCTGAAGGTCAAAGAACAACTAATAATAAACACAGGCTTTCTTAGGTGTCGTGGGGTTCTGGAAAATGCACACCCCAAATTACAGTCTAACTGTAAGCCTTCTGTAAGAAGAACGATTTCAAATGTGGCCCTGAAGCAACAAGCCTTGGAACAAATTAAACGAGAGAGTTCATGGAGTAAGCCCTCAGGCCAGACCAAACCCAGCAAGATGTGAGCCATGTGCTTTAAACAGCAGCCAGGGAGATGGGTCCTACATGGAGCCTCTGGCAGAAAGCTCCAGGGGAGACTCAAAGTCAACCCCCCATCTTTTGGAGTTGGGGATACAGAGGATCCAAGGCCAACTATACGCCAACTGAAAAGAGACAGTGGAAGCCTATGAAGGGGTTCGAGCTGCTACAGAAGTGATTGGCACTGAAGCACAGCACCTCCTGGCACCCTGGTTGCCTGGGCTGGGCTGGGTGTTCAAAGGCACTGTCTCCTCTACACATCATGCAACTGATGCTACATGGAGTGGGCTGCACTAATTACACAATGAGATCGAATAGGAAATCCCTGTCATCCAGGAATTCTAGGAGTTATCATGGACTGGCCAGAGGCCAAAGATTTTGGAATGTCACCAGAGGAGGAGCTGATGCCTGCTGAAGAGTCCCCACCATAAAATGAGCTGCCAGAAAGTGAGAAGCAATATGTCTTGTTTACTGATGGATCCTGTCGTATTGTAGCAATGCATCGGAGATTTAGGGGACTCCATGTAGCTGCGGTCCAAGTTTCAGAAACTTATGAAGGAGAGGGTGAATTGAGTCAGTTTTCAGAGGTGAAAGCCATCCAGCTGTCCTTGGACAATGCTAAACAAGAAAAAAGGCCAGTACTTTACACTGACTCATGGATGCTGGCAAATGCCCAATGGCCCATGATACCTCAGGACATCAGGACAGAGATGCAACATATAGATGGGCTCATGATCGAGGGGTGGACTTAACAATGGACACTATTGTCCAGGTTATTCATGAATGTGAAACATGTGCTGCAATTAAGCAAGCCAAGCAGTTAAAGCTTCTCTGGTAGGGAGGACGATGGCTGAAGTACAAATATGGGGAGGCCTGGCAGATTAACTATATCACATTCCCACCAACCTGCCAAGGCAAGCGCCATGTGCTTACCATGGTGGAAGCAACCACCGGATGGCTGGAAACATAGGCTGTGCCCCACGTCACTGCTCAGAACACTATCCTGGGCCTTAAGAAACAAGTCTTGTGGCGTCATGGCACCCCAGAAAGAACTGAGTCAGGCAATGGGACTCACTTCCAGAATAACCTCATAGACACCTGGGTCAAAGAGCATGGCATTGAGTGGGTATATCACATCCCCTATCATGCACCAGCCTCTGGGAAAATCGAACAGTACAATGGGCTGTTCAAAACTACACTGAGAGCAATGGGTGGTGGGACTTTAAAACATTGGGATACGCATTTACCAAAAGCCACCTGTTTGGTCAACACTAGGGGATCTGCCAACAGGGTTGACCCAGCCCAATGTACTTCTATGTACAGTAGAGGGGGATAAAGTTCCTGTGGTGAACATAAATAATCTTCTGGGGAAGACAGTCTGGGTTATTCCTGCTTCAGGTAAAGTCAAACCCACTTGTATGATTCCTTTTGCTCAGTGACCTGGACATACTTGGTGGGTAATGTGGAAAGATGGGAAAGTCTTTTGTGGACCTCAAGGGGATTTGATTTTAGAGGAAAACAGCCAATGAACTCAATTATATGCTGTTGCCTGCTATATAACACTTCTATATGTGACATCATGATCATCACTAGAGAACAGTCATGGGAAAAGCCAGCAGCAGCAGCAGGATTCTCCTAGAACTGTCCTCAGGCCACCATCAACTGACCCTGAGTTCCTTCCAATCATTACCCCAACAAAGAGTGAACTTTGATGAAATCAAACAAGCTCAGCAGTGACCAGATGAGTTCAGTAGTGTCATCAGCAGGCAACAATCCAACACTACACACAGCCTCTCCTGCCCCGTGAATTAAGGAGTGATATCTGTCTCTATGTGTGTTTGCATATATGTGTGTGTATATATATATGTATCAAGAGACAAAAAGCCAAAAAGCGATGGTATATTGTAAAATGTGGGATATGAGCATGACATGTATGGTATGGAATAAGGGGTGGATACTGACCTGGGTTCAGCTGTAACAGTTATTTTCCTCCTTCTTAGTAGCTGGTGCAGTGCTGTGTTTCAGCTTTAGTCTGAGAACAACGCTTAGTTGTTTGCAAGTAATGCTTACTCTAATCAAGGACTTTTCAGTCTTTCACACTCTGCCAGTGAGGAGGGGCACAAGAAGACAGGAGGAAGCAGAGACCGGACACCTGACCCAAACTAGCTATAGGGGTTTTCCATACCACACCACATCATGCCCAGTATATAAACTAGAGGGAGTTACCCAGAAGGGCAGATCACTGCTTGGGTCGGGCTGGGTATCAGTCAGCAGGTGGTGAGCAGTTGTATTATGCATCACTTGTGTTTATTGGGTATTTTTTCCCTTCCCTTTTAGTTTTATATTCTCTTGCCTTGTTACTTCCATTATTATTATTAGTAGCAGTAGTTTTATATTATACTTTAGTTATTGGACTGTTCTCGTCTTAACCCATGGGATTTATATTCTTTCGATTCTCCTCCCCAGAGTGGGTGGGGGGAAAAGGGGGGAGTGAGTGAGCAGCTGTGTAGTTCTGAGTTACCAGCTGGGCTTAAACCATGACACACAGGTATGTCAAAATTACAGAGCAACTCTTGATATTGCTAATCTCTACTGAGGTTAACATCATAATTGCTTGCTTTGAGTAAGCACCAACATGTGAGAGAGACAGACACCAAAATTCTCTCCCCCAAAAATTTGGCTTTATCCCATTCAGAAAATATTCCACAAAAACTATAATCATAATAAGAATTCTTGCAGACTTACTAAGACATTTTTATTATACGTCAGTGTTTGTCGAAAGGTGGGGTGCTAGCTGGCTAGTAGGCAGAGGAGTGTTTCAAGTGGGTTGCAGAACACTGGAAAAAGCTGTGCTACCTGGAAGTAGGTTAGTCCCAAGACTGTTGCATGAGATAAGGCTACACTTATTGGCCATGAACATTTATACTTTTAAGAGACCTGTCAGCAGCTGTCAGAAATTTGCCTTCCCCAGGAAATGAAGTAATTTTTACACTTGCTGCCTGTAATTGCAACCATTTCCTGCTCCCTATCTTGAAGAACCAAAGTTATTACCAAAGTCAATTCAGTCTTACATAGATAAGACATGAACACAAACTAACATAGATAAATCAAAAACAAGCCATAGAAAACCTGAGGAACACTATTCTAATTAATGCAACAGTCCAGAAGGAATGGGGAGAACCCACCTTAGGAAAAGAAAGACTGCAAGTGGCTGAACAGAAAGCAGCCAAGTTAAGGTGCAAAATATCCAAATGTCTGTGTGTATTACTCAATGAGTAACTGGCTGTAAAGTTGCCTTATTGATAGTGCCTTTGAAATTAAGGAGTCTAAGTGCATAATTCTCCAGTATACACAGCAATGATATTTCAGTAAATAACAAAGTATGGCACTTTTTCCAAACAAAACATGCTGGTACAGTACAACTATTCTTCTACAAGATTTTCTAAATATATGTAGAAGAGTTTAAAATAAGAACTAATTTTTATACAGATGAATCTGAGCAAAACAGCATATCTAATGATATACTAAAAATTATACCCTTGTCTAAATATTGAAAAGCTTTCTGTTCTACATTTGTAATTAACTCACATTCCACTGTGCTCATAACAATCATTGTATTCCAGTCAAAAAGGCCAAGAGTGTAGTTTCTTAAATTTAAGCTATGTCAATAATGTTGCCTAAACTAATGGTTGAACATACATGTTAACTGCCATAAAATGAGGTACTACTATATGTCACAGAATATGTGTCCTGGGTTCAGCAGTAGCAGACATTTTCTCCTTCTTAGTAGCTGGGGCAGTGCTGTGTTTTTGACTTTAGTGTGGGAACAGTGCTGATAACACACCGATGCTTTTAGTTGTTGCTAAGTAATTCTTACCCCAATCAAGGACTTTTTCAGTCTCATGCTCTGCCAGGGAGAAAAGGCACAGGAAGCTGGGAGGAAGCAGAGACAGGACACCTGACCCAAACTAGCCAAAGGGGTCTTCCATACCACAGCACATCATGCCCAGTATATAAACTGGGGGGAGTTACCCAGAAAGCACAGATCGCTGCTTGGGTCAGGCTGAGTATTGGTCAGCAGGTGGTGAGTATTCTCTCCCTTTGTTATTTCCCTTACCTTTATTATTACTGATGGTAGTAGTAGTAGTTTTGTATTATACCTTAGTTATGGGACTGTTCTTATCTCAACCCATGGGAGATACATTCTTTCAGTTCTCCTCCCCATCCCTCCAGGAGCAAGGGAAGGAAGAAGTGGGGGGAGTGAGCAAGCAGCTGCATGGTTCTGAGTTACCAGCTGGGCTTAAGCCACGACAATATGACACAAACAAAAAAGTATTTTCCCAAACAAGCTGCAATAACATTGAAAACTGCTATTCAGTTTAAGAAATTCTTTTATACTACAGTACCTACCAGTTGAGAACTCTGATTGGATTGTACCAACTTAACCTGAGGAGGCTGCACTGTATTTGATACAGAGACTGTGCAAATGTTGTTTGATTGCCTTATTCCTATTGTCTGTTTGGTGACAACAGAGGAAATGCTTCCAGAGGCAGACTGAGGTATAACTTGTGATATCCTAGTTTGTTGAAGTGACTGCTGAGATGGCTGTCCTT
Source organism: Pezoporus wallicus (assembly GCF_028554395.1). NCBI lineage: Eukaryota > Metazoa > Chordata > Aves > Psittaciformes > Psittacidae > Pezoporus > Pezoporus wallicus. The sequence goes on from NW_026635244.1 coordinate 33,803, forward strand.
GCAAAACTGAATGTTGACTATTCAGTAAAGATTGTCTCAATGCAGGTAGACTTTTCTAAAAACAGAAGAAAGTTTATGTAATAACAAAATTTAGCAGGTTGACAAAAAAACACTTTTAAATTTGCTGTAAACATAATTAAAAGAATGCAGCTTGCTTTCCCATTTTTCTATCAGCCTATTCAATAAAAAGAAATAAGATTGAACATATTTTGTAAGAGGCAAGAATCCATTTATTTTTTAATAAGCTTTCAATTTGGATTTAGCAACCCTGTAGATTTTGATGTGGCCTAACTCCACCATAGCCATAAAATAGAACACTCCCCTCCTCAAAACTATCTAGAGCTTGTAGCTTAGGTCTTTGGAAGGGTAACAACTGAAAATAGAAAAGGCAGAACCATAGAACAGCTCTATTCCCATTGCATGCTGGAAGTAGTAAGCTGCACCAATTTACTTCTGACATGCCTCCAGTACCTAGAACAAGATGATTCAACTGCTGGTGCCTTACAGCAATAGCTGTTTACTGCATTTTTACTGATCTAATGTATTCTGACTGGATTAGAAAAAATGTACTATTGTATGTTTCATGTTCAGACTAGTTCAACAAAAAAACAGTTCTAAAAGGCTATACTGTACCTTCACAAACTTTTTACTATTTTAAGTGGTAGTAGAGTTCTTTCGAATTGCTCTCCCCAGGCAGCTGTAGAATGCAAGTGCATTTAAGCCAAGCTACAGTTCTTTCTAAACTTCTAATATTTATTTAAAAACTTAATGCCTGTTGCCAAGAAAGGACTTGAAAGAAAGGAAACAAGTTAAAACTTATCATGATTCTGTAAGTGACTGCAGCATAAGAGCAGGAAAAGGCACAAATAAGGGTTAATGATAACATGAAAAAACAGAAGCAGGGGGAGAGAGTTCTGAAGAAAAGCTGCAGGGAGAGAAGAGAGGACATCTGCCCCAAATTGAGAAGTTTTGGACTAGAAGAAAAATGCTTTTAGAATTACAGTTGTGGTTTTGTTGGGGCATAATAAAACACACTCTGTATGTTTGCATATAATCTTGCATACGGATGCTATTGTAGCTTATGTACAAGAACCAATTAAAAGTTAAATTTACCCCCACATATACTAATTTAGGACCCAACAATAAATCCATCTGGTATTACATCAGAATTTCTATATTAGATTAGTTCCAGATTACAAGCAGGATCAGCTAATCAATTATTTTAAACATATTTTTAAAAGTATATTCTAAAACTTAATGCATTGACATTTGCATTGAAATACATTTATATAAGCAATATTCGCATTACCTTAAGGAAAGGTACGAGATACGGCTGAGGAGATGACCTGAGTTCTGATTGAAGGCGGCCTGTAAATTCTTCTGGATCAATCTTTGCATCCTTCAGGGGGAAGAAGAAAAAGCATCAACAACTCAGATGAGTTGTTTTGTTGGTTTTTTTTCTAGATAATGTATATGTATATATCTCTAGCTAAATAGGCTACCATATCAAGAAAAACTTTCAAAGCTGAAGTCCCTCAACTCCTCTGTATCTATAAAATCCTTCTGTCAAGAGCTAATATGTACATGTAAGAAGCCCCTCAGAATTCAGGGAGTTCCCTCAGGCATGCACAATTCAAGACACAATGAGATCCCACACACACTTAAGTCTTTTTTCAGGATTCCATTCTCATGCTAACATTTACATAGTGCTTTCTTTTTAAAAAATTAAAAAATTGATTAAAAAAAAGGCTGTTGAAGTAAGCTTACAATCCATTATAAAATTCAACAGACCTTGTAATACAAAAATTATCTTTACTTAATTCCAAAACCAATTTTGAAGGTTCAGTTTAACTTAGTAGAATATGTGTATACATATACATAAAGCTATATATGTAAAGCATATGCATATATAAAAGTATACATATAAGTATATATAATTTACACCTGCATAAATGTATGCATATATATCACAGTATCACAGTATGCTAGAGATTGGAAGGGACCTCGAAAGATCATCTAGTCCAATCCCCCTGCCGGAGCAGGAACACCTAGATAATGTTACACAGGAATGTGTCCAGGCGGGTTTTGAATGTCTCCAGGGAAGGAGACTCCGCAACCTCCCTGGGCAGCCTGTTCCAGTGTTCCGTCAACTTCACTGAGAAGAAGTTTCTTCTCAAGTTTAAGTGGAACCTCTTGTGTTCCAGTTTGTACCCATTACCCCTTGTCCTATCATTGTTTGCCACTGAGTAGAGCCTGGCTCCATCCTCGTGACACTCCCCCTTTATATATTTATAGACACTAATAAGGTCACCCCTCAGTCTCCTCTTCTCCAAACTATAGAGACCCAGCTCCCTCAGTCTTTCCTCATAAGGGAGATGTTCCACTCCCTTAATCATCTTCGTTGCCCTGCGCTGGACTCTCTCCAGCAGGTCCCTGTCCTTCTTGAACTGAGGGGCCCAGAACTGGACACAATATTCCAGATGGGGTCTCACCAGGGCAGAGTAGAGGGGAAGGTGGACCTCTCTCGACCTACTAACCACTGCCCTTCTAATACACCCCAGGATGCCATTGGCCTTCTTAGCCACAAGGGCACAGTGTTGGCTCATGGTCATCCTGTCATCCACTAGGACCCCCAGGTCCCTCTCCCCTACACTGCTCTCTAACAGGTCGTTTCCCAACCTATACTGGAACCTGGGGTTGTTCCTGCCCAGATGCAGGACTCTACAATTTCCCTTGTTATATTTCATCAAGTTATTCCCTGCCCAACTCTCCAGCCTGTCCAGGTCTCGCTGGATAGCAGCACAGCCTTCTGGAGTGTCAGCCACTCCTCCCAGCTTAGTGTCATCAGCAAACTTGCTGATAGTACACTCAATTCCCTCATCTAAATCATTGATGAATATATTAAATAATACCGGTCCCAGTACTGACCCTTGAGGCACTCCACTAGTTACAGGCCTCCAACTAGACTCAGCCCCATAGACTACAACTCTCTGGCTTCTCTCCTTCAGCCAGTTCACAGTCCACCTCACTACCCGATCATCCAGTCCACACTTCCTCATTTTAGCCGAGAGGATGCTGTGGGAGACTGTGTCAAATGCTTTGCTGAAGTCAAGGTAGACTACATCCACCGCTCTGCCATCATCCATCCACCGTGTTATTTCCTCATAAAAGGCTAAGAGATTGGTCAAACATGATTTCCCCCTGGTGAAGCCATGTTGACTGCCCCTCATAACCTTCTTATCCTTGATATGCCTTAAGATGGTACCAAGGATAAGGTGTTCCATCACTTTCCCAGGGATGGAGGTGAGGCTGACCGGTCTATAGTTACCCGGGTCCTCCTTCTTGCCCTTTTTGAAGACTGGAGTGACATTTGCTTTCCTCCAGTCCTCAGGCACCTCTCCCGTTTCCCAAGACTTGGTAAAGATGATGGAGAGTGGTCTAGCAATGACTTCCACCAGTTCCCTCAGCACCCACGGGTGCATCCCATCTGGACCCATGGATTTATGGATGTCCAGATTGCTCAACTGGTCTCTAACCCATTCCTCATCGACTAAGGCAAACCGCTCCGTCGACCTGACTTCATCTAAGGTCTCAGGGGTACAGGGCTCTTCAGGACTGCCTGCAGCAGAGCAGACAGAGACAAAGAAGGCATTCAGTAACTCTGCCATCTCTGTATCTTCTGTCACCAGGGCACCCATCCCGCTCATCAGTGGGCCTACATTGCCTCTGGTGTTAGTTTTGTCTGCCATGTATTTGAAAAAGCTCTTTCTGCTGTCCTTGACCCCTCTCGCCAGATTTAATTCTAAGGAGGCCTTAGTCCTCCTAGCTGCCTTCCTACATCCTCTAGCAGCAGCCTTATATTCCTCCCAAGTGGCCAGCCCCTCCTTCCATGACCTGTAAACTCTCCTCTTCCACCTGAGCATACCCAGCAATTCCCTATTTAGCCACGCAGGTCTCTTGGCCCTCTTCCTTGACTTCCTACGTATCGGGATGCTCCGATCTTGAGCACGGAAAAAGCAGTCCTTGAATGTCAACCAACTATCTTGGGCCCCTTTACCTTCAAGCAGCCTTGCCCATGGGATTTCCCCTAGCAATTGCTTGAAAAGACCAAAGTTTGCCCTGCTAAAGTCCAGGGTTGCAATTCTACTTGCTATTCTACTGGTCCTACCACACAAGATCCTGAACTCCACCATCTCGTGGTCGCTGCAACCAAGGCAGCCCTCAACCCTTACTGCTTCGACCAGATCCTCCTTGTTAGTGAGGATGAGATCTAGCAGCGCTCCTCTCCTGGTCGGCTCATCCACCATTTGCAGGAGGAAGTTATCATCCATACACTGGAGGAACCTCCTGGACTGTGGCTGGGTTGCTGAGTGGTCCTTCCACCAAACATCAGGGAAGTTAAAATCCCCCACGACGACCACAGCCTGTGATTGTGAGGCCCCTCTCAGCTGCCTGTAGAAGGCCTCGTCAACTTCCTCACCCTGATCTGGTGGTCTGTAACAGACACCCACAACAGTATCTCCCCTGCCAGCCTGCCCCTTAATTCTCACCCACAGACTCTCAACTTGCTCATCATCTGTCCCTGGACAGAACTCGGTGCATTGTAGTTCCTCCCGCACATAAAGAGCAACCCCACCACCCCTCCTGGCTGGCCTGTCTTTCCTGAAAAGGACATAGCCCTCCATGACTATATTCCAGTCATGTGAGCTGTCCCACCACGTCTCTGTAATTGCCACCAGATCATAGTCTCCTGACTTAACACAGGTTTCCAACTCCTCCTGCTTATTTCCCATGCTGCGCGCATTGGTGTACAGGCATTTCAGGGAGCGAGCTGAGCACACCGATTTCACCCTAGGATTATAGGAGGCCTCCCAGTCTTCATTAATTCTGGAGCGCTGCCCCACTAGGGCAAGTCCAGCTACAACCCCATACCCCTTCGAATCTAGTTTAAAGCTCTCCAAATGAGCCCTGCTAATTCGTGCCCCAGCATCCTTTTGCCTCTGTGAGACAAACCTTTCTCACTTGTCATTGTCCAGACTGGTGCCCTATAAAACCAGCCGTTATCAAAGAATCCAAAGCCCTGCCTGTAGCACCAGTCTCGAAGCCAATTGTTCATGAACTGAATCTTCCCATTCCTTCCCACATCAGTGGAAGATGGAAGGAGAGAGGAGAAGATCACTTGAGCCCCAGACTCTTTCACCATCTGCCCCAAGGCCAATGGCATCCTGGGGTGTATTAGAAGGGCAGTGGTTAGTAGGTCGAGAGAGGTCCTCCTTCCCCTCTACTCTGCCCTGGTGAGACCCCATCTGGAATATTGTGTCCAGTTCTGGGCCCCTCAGTTCAAGAAGGACAGGGACCTGCTGGAGAGAGTCCAGCGAAGGGCAACGAAGATGATTAAGGGAGTGGAGCATCTCCCTTATGACGAAAGACTGAGGGAGCTGGGTCTCTATAGTTTGGAGAAGAGGAGACTGAGGGGTGACCTTATAAGTGTCTATAAATATATAAAGGGGGAGTGTCACGAGGATGGAGCCAGGCTCTACTCAGTGGCAAACAATGATAGGACAAGGGATAATGGGTACAAACTGGAACACAAGAGGTTCCACTTAAACTTGAGAAGAAACTTCTTCTCAGTGAGGGTGACGGAACACTGGAACAGGCTGCCCAGGGAGGTTGTGGAGTCTCCTTCCCTGGAGACATTCAAAACCCGCCTGGACACATTCCTGTGTAACATTATCTAGGTGTTCCTGCTCCGGCAGGGGGATTGGACTAGATGATCTTTCGAGGTCCCTTCCAATCTCTAGCATACTGTGATACTGTGTGATACTGTAATGTGGCACCAACTTGAAAAAAGTCTTAGGCTTGTCTAAATACACAGGTTTCTTTGTCAATCAATTCAAAGAAATATGTATCAACTGCTTTTAAATCTAAGTTCTTCATAGACTATATTTAATCATTTTAAGAAGCTTGACCATTTTGTTCCACTCTACAGTAACATCTGTGTGCAACTCATTTATACAATTCACTGATCCACATACTGCACTGGAGACTACTGTAAGTCAGATTTTTTCTGGGCCCAAGGACTCTCTCTAGCTGAAACACAACTTTGCCTCTTGAAATCTACTTACAGTTAAGGCTCCATGCAGGGGCACCTGTCTGCAGAACTGCCTGGACACAACAGCTTAGCAAAACACTTTTCCTTCAGCCCTAGAAACTCTAAATCACATTGTGGAGGCATGCATCTACATTCAATCTGTGGTTAAAATATTATATAGCTTCTTAGTGTTTAAGAAAAGACTATGGTTTGGAGGAAAAGAAACTTAGTGAGTCCTCAAGGAAAAATCCTGTATTTTACTATCTTTTTCTGAATAAACAACCACAATATTATCCATCAAAACAAGAGTGTTCTTGACAAATGCATACAAACTGCTTTGTTGCATTTCCCCTTTCAGAAATTGAAGAGACAGCCTACCTTTAAAAGATTTTTGAAGATATGTAACATACAGAATAATTGCATTTTGATGTAGCCCAACTCCCTTAGCTTCCATTACATAAAAAAAAAAAATTAGATCAAAGCAATAGTCCATAGCATATGTAAATAGGAAGCTTAATAGATAAATGACAAAATGAAAGAACCAAATTATTTACCAACAAATCTTGAACCAGAGCTTTCACATTACGGGATGTTTCTGGAGATGGTGAATTATGAGAAGCAAGTTTTATAAGGGTAGCTAAGAAGTTTTTGCATTTTTTCACATTCTCTTCCATTTCCTGCAAAAGCCAAAGAAAAGAAATATCATATCTATGATATTTTGCAATCAGGATCAATGCATGCTCTGATCACTATAAATATGAAAAATGATGAAATTGTTCTAATTGAGGCAGGACACTGAAATACATCTGCAGCTATTTTACTATTGCTGCTAGTTACCTGACATTTTCTTCAATTTTTATGTAATGGAACATCATACCTCACAAATATTAACAACAAACAAACAACAAAGAAAAAATCAGAGAAATATATTTAATATTTTTCAGTCTGTTTTGATAAAAATAACCTTAAATATGAGAAGTAACACAACAATCTGTTGGAGATGCATTCTCCTTTGAGATGCCCAAAACACAATGTACAATATTCCCCAAGCTATCTTAATTTGTTATATTGATTCAGTATGTTTCTATATAATGCAGCTACAGCAGTAAAATCAAATTAGAAATAGTCTTAAAATATCTAATCTTTTCTTCATCAGTAGGAAAAGAGATGCTTTACACCACATAAAAATAAAGGCTTGAAAAAATTAATTACTCCTAGAAACAGAGACGTTACAGTTCAGCGCAACCACAGTTTTGAGGCCCAGCAACATGATAATAAGTTCATAGACTGAAGGCCTAATTGGTCTGTCAGCAGAAAGAGAATAGTTCTTACTGACACATACATGGTAGGATGGGGAAAGCTGACCACAAGTGTTCATCTCAGAATACATATCCCATTTAGCTGAAATGAAGGGAAAGGTTTCTTGTTTGTAAAATATTTGTTCCATCACAGAAAGTGTGCTTGCATGAAGAAAAGTTCTTCCTGCTTCTGAATAGACCTGAGAAGATTATAAAGTACTAAGAAAACTAAGCTTCTAATATGTTATAACTTACCTGTGATACAACTGTAATTCCAGGTACAGGAGCGCTTGGTATGACCTGGGGCTGTGCTGGTACTTGTGCTGTTGTATGAGGTTGAAGTGACAGCTGAGGCTGACACTGTGTTTGTGCTGAAGCTTTAGTTTGTCCAGCAGCGATTACTGCAAGTTGTTGAGAAGCTGATGTTCCAATTGCTACTGTTGTCTTGAATAAATTCTGAGCACTTGATGTAGCTACTGATACCTGTTAATATTTTATATTTAAAAAATAAAAATAAACAAAACCAAACAAACCACACACCCAGGTAATTATCTTCCTTTAATTCTTTTACTCAACCATAAAGTTCTTGAAAGCCTGACAAGAAAAACTTGTTTCTTTTCAAATACAGCCTTACTGACAAAATTAAACCATTGACTTTACTTGCTTTTAAATCTAATTTTATCACCCTTTAGTGAACAGTGAAAGTCTTCATTTAAAGTTCTTTTTATTACAGAAATGAATATACCACTAAAAATGAGTTGCTATTACCCAGCCCTTTAAGATCACCATGATGATGTGACTTCTGTAATACAACTTTCTGTAAATTTGTATCTTAATACAAACAAGTCAATTCCCAAAGGTCTGTGGTCATGTCATCAGGTTTACAATTATCTATACCACAATGTTGTGTCATCTGGATCTGAGCTGTCACTGTACACAGTTACAAGCTAACTCATTCACCTGCACTGTGATGCCACAGGTGATGCCATGGATCCTGCAGTACCAGTGGCCACACAGCAGATACCACCACTCTCAACAGAGGCAAACACAGTGCAGCATGCCCACTACTGAAACAGTATTTGAGTCCAGCTGATTTAAGTTTTTTCTTTTAAAAGAAGCTTAAAACTGAATCTGTACTACCCACTATTTTAGGAAACAGTAGAAAATAAAATTTAAGTTATCACTTGTGGGAACTGCAAGCTGTCCTGTCCCCACTACATGGATAATTAAAGAAGAAGAATTGCTAATAGTGCACCTGGGTCTTGAGTAAACCAGGAGAATTTGGGTGCAAGGTCGAGCTGGGTAACAGCCTGGGGAGCGACTGTTCATAGAATGGAATTTATAGTGAATGAAAACAGTCACTGGGAATGATGTAGTTGCTGTTTGGTTTCATGGCTCAGACCCGTATCTGTATGCTATACATTGCCATGCTTGACTGAATAAAGTAGAACTAGTTGTGAAAGCAGTGTTTGTGTTTGTGTGTGTTTAGCCTTTTTCTTTACAGATGCGACAAATGGTGCCCTCCGTGTGTGGTAACTAAACTGCTCAACATTGTGATGCCTGCACAATCCGACAGGGAATTTCTGGTACCGACATTCACCTGTGAAAGGTCAGTAATATTCGTTGAATGGGGAATTACTGGATTTCGTTAGAAAAATGGGACAAGTAGAATCAGCTGAAATTTTCTTTGAAAGTTTTACAGCAAATTTTAATATCCTCTGAATATAATTTGTCTGAGAAGCAAGTAATGAATCTTTTGTTATGGGCAAAAACTAATTGCAACTGGTTTCCAGCAACAGGGTCATTTCATACTCGGATATGGGAGAGAGTGGGAGAACATTTACAGACTCAAAGTCACCTTGGTATGGAGGTTCCTGTTGATTTAATAGTCTATTCTGCGTTACCTAATTTACAAACTCCTGAGGATATAATTCAGAAACATGATAAAACAAATGATAAAAATACTGACAATTTGAAAGAGCAAAGACAGAACAATGAAAATATCTTTTCTGAGAATCCTGATGACCCCTTTGATCCTGGCTCTGTAGATTCAGAAAAGAAAAATTTATACCTATCTTTGACGCCATTAAAGGCATTCACATCAAATATTCCTCATGCTCCTCAACCTAACGCACCTCCCTTGACTGATCTCGATAAAGAACAATTTGACCAGCTGTTAGTTAACCAGAAGGCATACAAAAATGTATGGGGAAAGTGATAGAGGATGGTGATTTTACTGGAGACATGGCTTTTGCTTTTCCTTTATTTTATTGAACAGATGGGCAGGGACAACAAAAACCGGTACATGAAAATATTCCGTATGCAGTATTTAAGGAATTGAAAAAATCAGTGATGGAAAAAGGAATTCAAAGTCCTTATACTTTAGGTCTGCTAGAAATGATGGCTAGTTCAGGATCTATGGTGCCATGGGACTGGAACACTTTAATGCGAACGATTTTGACACCTGCTCAATACTCGGTGTGGAGACTGGAATATAATAACTTAGCGGATTTACAGGTATTAGATAATGTTCAAAGAGGAATACCAGTAGATGCTGACACGTTAACAGGCTCTGGGCGATTGTTGCAACCTTATGATCAAATTAATTTAAAGCCTCTGGTATTCCAGCAAGCCACCCATATGGCTGTACAAGCCTGGAGGCGAGTACCTGAATCAGGGAAGAAAACTACTTATTTTGCAACTGTTTGCCAAGGGTCTCAGGAACCCTATGTGTCTTTTATAGACCAATTAAACAATGCTATACAAAGGCAGATTGATAATCCTGAGGCTGCTCATGCACTTTTATTTCAGCAAGCATATGAAAATGCAAATGGAGACTGCAAAGCTGCTTTAGCCCCAGTCAGGGAAAAATTTACAGGCACTGCTGAGTTTATTAAAACATGTCAGGATATCATTATAGAGACTCATAAGGCTTCTGTACTGGCTGCTGCATTACTGAAACTTAATATGAGTCAGCAAAAATGTTTTAACTGTGGACAGGAAGGATATATTAGTAAAATGTGTCCCAAAAAGAAATAAAAGCAGAAAGAAAAAACACCATCTCAACTCTGTCCCAGATGCAAGAAAGGATATCACTTGAGCAAACAGTGTAAATCTAAATTTGATAAGGATGGAAATTCTTTGTTGGGAAACTCCAGGGGGAGCACGGCGAAACCCAGTGCCCCTCAAAACAACAGGGTTTTTGCAACAAACACTTCATCTCCGACCTTGCAGCTGCCACAACAGGCAGCGCTGGGTTGGATTTGGCAACAACCACTGTCAACTGTTGTCATGGTCTAAACCCAGTCAGGCAACTCATTCACTCACTTCCCCCCCCCTCCTTCTTTTCCTCCCCCTACTCCCAGAGGGATGGAGAGGAGAATCGAAAAGAATGCAACTCCCATGGGTTAAGAACAGTTTAGTAACTAAGGTATAACACAAATCACTACTGCTACCACCAATAATAACAACGATAAAGGAAATAACAAGGGAAGAGAACACAACATCTCACCACCAGCCCCACCCCACCAGACCTAGCACACACTGACCGATACCTCCTCCCAGCCCTTCTGGGTAACTCCCAGTTACATCCTGGGCATGATGTGCTGTGGTATGGAATACCTCTTTGGTCAGTTTAGGTCAGGTGCCCTGTCTCGGCTTCCTCTCCTCCCTGGCAGAGCATGAGGCTCACAAAGTCCTTGGCCAAACCAAAACATCAGGCCAAAAGTCAAAACACAGCACTGCACCAGCTACCAAGAAGGAGAAAAATGACTGCTACTGTTGAACCCAGGACAACTGTGCTGCTCCTATGCAAAGATATCAATGGACTGTTTTGCCACAAGGAATGATGAACAGTCCAGCAGTCTGTCAGCTAGTAGTTTCCACAACTATATCACCAACTAGGAGTGCATTTCCTGAATCGATAACTTATCATTATATGGATGACATTTTGGTCTGTGCAGAAATGGAACAATATTTAGAAACTACTGTTAATCATTTAACAGAAAATTTCTGTTGTTTTTGAATACAAATTGCCAATGAAAAAATACAAAGAATGCCACCCTGGAAATATTTGGGGTGGGTGCTAACTGAAAGAAAAGTAAAGCCTCAGAAGCTAAAATTGGCAAACAAAATCACAAATTTGAATGATTTACAGAAGCTCTTAGATACTATTAATTGGGCACATCCTATGCTGCGTATTACTTATGCCGACCTTGAATCACTCTTTGATTTATTATGAGGGGACTCAGACTTGAATTCTCCTCATTAGCTTGCCCCTAAAGCTATTCAGGCTTTGAATATAGTGACTCAAAAAATTGAGAGGCTAGAGGCAGATAGAGTGCGTTTACACTTGGCGATTTCTCTGCTCATTGTTAATATGCAACAAAGGCCATTAGGATGTGAGGGCGATCTGGCTGCGACAATCTGTCACCCCATTGATCGCCAGGGTTGATTCGGCTGATCTGGCCGGCTAGGCGGGTGTCCCCTTCCTCCCTCACCACTCCACGCGCGTCCCTCCCGAAGCTCTGCGCTCGGTCGAAGAGGACGACCTTCCCCGATACAGGCAGTACCGTTCATCGGTCACGGGTATACGGTAGCTGCACTCCCCTGCCATGACCTCCAAACAAGCTCAAGGTCCAGTTGTAGGAGAACGTAGGGTAGTCAAGCTTCCAAGACTGCAGACACATCCAAGTGATAATATATTCATCAATGATTTAGATGAGGGAATTAAGTGTACTATCAGCAAGTTTGCTGATGACACTAAGCTGGGAGGAGTGGCTGACACGCCAGAAGAGCATCTCCCTTACGAGGAAAGACTAAGGGAGCTGGGTCTCTATAGTTTGGAGAAGAGGAGACTGAGGGGTGACCTTATTAGTGTATATAAATATATAAAGGGGGAGTGTCACGAGGATGGAGCCAGGCTCTACTCAGTGGCAAACAATGATAGGACAAGGGGTAATGGGTACAAACTGGAACACAAGAGGTTCCACTTAAACTTGAGAAGAAACTTCTTCTCAGTGAAGTTGACGGAACACTGGAACAGGCTGCCCAGGGAGGTTGTGGAGTCTCCTTCCCTGGAGACATTCAAAACCCACCTGGGCACTTTCCTGTGTAACATTATCTAGGTGTTCCTGCTCCAGCAGGGGGATTGGACTAGATGATCTTTTGAGGTCCCTTCCAATCTCTAGCATACTGTGATACTGTGATACTGTGATATGATTGTTGACTTAATCGTCAAAGGCCCTACGAGGGTTCAACATTTAACAGGCAACAACCCTGCAGAATTGTATCTACCATTAACTGTAACAGACTTTTAGTTCCTTTTTGCTCAGTCTGTTTCTTTCCAAATAGTGTTAGCAGACTTCACAGGAAAAAAAAGTTATGGTACTCTGAAACATAAATTGCTAAAAGCTTTTTCAGATTTTGACCTACAGGAGCGATTTGTAATTTAAACACAACCCATTCAGGATACTAAAACCATTTTTGTTGATGGTTCTGGAAAACTGGTAAAGCTGCTGTGGTCTGGTTTGAAAATGATTCCTGGCAATCCTCTGTTATACATGTGGACGGCTCTACGCAGCTTGTTGAAATTGCTGCAGTCTTACATGGGCTACAGTTGTTCCCTGCAGAATCCTTAAATATTGTTTGTGACTCAGAATATGTTGTTTGATTGTTACCACACCTCTCTTTTAGTGTGTTAAAAGAAATCAATAACCGTGCACTTTTTGACATTTTGCTGAAGCTAAAACATTGTTTGGAAACCAGGAATTATTCTGTTGTTATTGGTCATATTAGATCGCATTCCAACCTGCCTGGCCCTTTAACTGCGGGTAATGACATAGCAGACTCCTTGACTGTTAACACTGTGCAGTTTACTTCTGCAGCTGCTTCACATTACTTTTTTCATCAGAATGCTTCTGCTTTAAAGAAACATTTTAACCTGTCTTCTTTTCAAGCAAAGCAAGTTGTCAGGTCTTGCCCTGACTGTCAGTCAACAGCTCAATCCTCATTTGCCATGGGTGTAGATCTTCGTGGCTTAAAGGCGAATGAGATTTGGCAAAAAGATGTTACACACATTTCTTCCTTGGGTGCCTTAAAATATGTTCATGTATCCGTTGACACATTTTCACATATGATTTCAGCCTCTGCCCATAAAAGAAAGAAGGCTCGTGATGTTATCCAACATTTAACGCATGCCTTTGTACCTTAGGAGTTCCTTCCCAATTGAAAACAGATAATGGCCCTGCATATAATTCATTAGCTTTATCACAATTTTTACAGCAGTGGGGTGTCACACATGTCACTGGTATTCCCCACTCCCCTACAAGCCAGGGGATTATGGAATGAACTCACTCTGTTCTGAAATCCATGCTACAAAAACAAAAAAGGGGGAATATAGTCCCTCAAGAACAATTAGACAATGCCATCTATACATTGAATTTTTTAAATTGCACTCAATATTCCATGAATACTCCTGTCACTGCACTGTAATGACATTTTGGCTCTGATAGTCCACCTTCAGAATGTGCTAAAGTGTGGTACCGTGATCCTTTGGGCCTGCAGAAATGGGAAGGGCCAGTGGAACTGATAACCTGGGGGAGGGGGTATGCTTGTGTCCTCCTACCTACAGGTCCGCAGCAGCTGCCTGCAAAGTTTGCCAAGCCGTACCATGAGCTGAACAGACAAGTTAAAGAACCCAGTGCCTCAGATGCAGGAGCTGACCTTGAAGACCCCAAGCAGAATGAGAGAGAGGAAGAGAAAAAGGCATGATTTGTAAAACATCACTTGGGGGCAATTGAAAAGTCTCTGTAACCAGACTGTGGTTAACAATTCAAATATGTGTGCTTGCAACATAGCTATTATTAGAGGCTGTGATTTTGTGCATAAACCACCTGTATTTACTAGCCAGTTGCTAATAAGAAACTACACCTTGTGGCATTTGGATTTGTCACTTGTAGAAGAGATGTTAGAGCATGCAAATTTACAGCAGCTGCTAGAAAATGCTAAGGCAGAAGCTAGAAAAATCCTAGTAACTGTACATCACAATGATAGTGTTATAAAATAGGTAATGGAACAAATTAAGAGGGTGGGAGAACACCACTGGTTGGAAACTTCTTTGGCTGGTCCTTCACTGCCACAAGCATCTTCAAAGCACTGCTGTACCCTGGAGTAGTTATACTGCTAATGTAAATCTGTGTGTGCTTTGCCATAGTAGCGAGTTGCTACTGGATGAGGCAGGTGAAACTGCACTGACAACGAGGTGCAAGGGCTAAGGTTGGCCGAATGCCTCCCACCATATTTAAGGGCAAGACTGGGTTGGCCTCTGTTTGCCACCAAGAAGAACCTTTAGCTCCGCTGTTGGCTACAACCCAGCAGGCATTGAGCAGTGGGAACACATGCCATGCCAAACCTTGATGTAAGGGATGGCCTCCTCTGTTATAAGAGGGCCATCCAGGAGGGAAGGGCAGGCCAGGTAGCCTGCGGTTGGCATGAGAGATGATTTAGTCCAAATCCCCTGCTCAAGCAGAGTCACCTAAAGTAGGTTTCATCATTCTCACAGTAAGAAAGCAAAAGTTAGCATAAATAACTATTATAAGTAATAATAATATAATAAGTAACTATTGTATTTGAACTTTCCATCTTTAAATGCTAATGTCAAGAAACTGATCTTGTGTGATTTAAGACTCCTCAAGCAAGGAAGGGGATAAGGAAAGCCAAGGACTGTGCTTTTGGAAGTAACAGCGTCTATTCTCCAGGTTCCCAAGACTCCCAGTCCATTTGGCCAACAAATCGGTGAGATCTTGTCTTTGGAGCCTGGACATCACCGCTTTGCTTTGCTTTTCCTCCCTGTCATAGAATCATAGAATGGTTAGGGTCGGAAAGGACCTTAAGATTATCTAGTTCCAACCCCCCTGCCATGGGCAGGGACACCTCACACTAGACCATGTCCCCCAGGGCTCTGTCCAAACTGTCCTTGAACACTGCCAGAGATAGCACCTAGAGATTTGTTGCCAACTTGTGAAGAATTGAAGTCAAAGTATCATGCAAAACAAAAAAGGGGGAGATGTAGGAACTGCAAAGCCATCCTGTTCCCACTACATGGATAATTAAAGAAGAAGAAGAATTACTGATAGTGCACCTGGGTCTTGAGTAAGCCAAGGAGAATTTGGGTGCAAGGTTGAGCTGGGAAACAGCCTGGGGAGTGACTGTTCATAGAATGGAATTTATAGCGACTGAAAACAGTTACTGGGAAAGATGTAGTTGCTGTTTGGTTTCATGGCTCAGACCCATATCTGTATACTATATATTACCACGCTTGAGTAAATAAAGTAGAACTAGTTGTGAAAGCAGCGTGTTTGTGTGTGTGTATGTTTAGCCTCTTTCTTTACAGACACCACAATCGCTCAACACCTGTGTAACAGCGTGACTATACATTTATTATCAATTTCTGGGATTATATTCCTGATAAAAGCAAACATAGAATCATATAATGGTTTGGGTTGGAAGGGACTTTAAAGCTCATCTAGTTCCAATCCCCTGTCATGGGCAGGGACACCTTCCGCTAGACCAGGTTGCTCAAAGCCCCATCCAACCCAGCCTTGAACACTGCCAGGGACAGGGCAGACACAGCTTCTCTGGGCAAGCTGTGATAGTGCCTCGCCACCCTCACAGGGAAGAATCTCTTCCCAATACCTAATCTAAATATCCCCTCTTCCAGCTTAAACCCATTCCCCCTTGTCCTCTTGCTGCATGTCCTACACGAACATAACATTAAAATTCACTTCTGAAAAAACATGTAATTACAAACATCCTTTTCTTCACACATCTTTTGTTTTTTATATTGTTATTACTTACTGTGGTATGGGAGAGAATAGAGCCTCCTGGCAGAGTCTCAGCAGATGTACCACTGACAGGTGTAACAGCTGATTGAACAAATTTGGCTTGCACTGGAAATCCCAGGTGAACAGTAGATGTGGCTACAGAAGTTGGTTGCTAATAAAGGAAAAATAAGCATTTTATTTATATTCCTCCTTAGTAACTTGATCTCCAAGACTTTTTAATAATAGCAATTACATGAGTAATCATTATTAATGCTGAAAAAAACAAAACCAAACCATTAATATGTTCTCAAATATATATTCACAAATAATACAAAAATGAGCTTTCTTATGTTCAATGATATGTTAGCAATATTTCTCCTAAAAGCTATTTGCCATACAGTTATTTGGAAAAGATCAGGAAAAACACAATGTGACTTTGAAAAAAACTGATATTACATTTGATTCATTAGTTCGGTTATAACATTTACTTGTCAGTACTCCTCAATATTTGAGTTTATAATTGCCTTCTGTGTGCCTTGATTACATAGCTGAAGCTTTTATCTTTGTGCATTTATCACACACAGACTGCAAGGAATTCACTGCATATGTACAGATGAGATTAGTGTAGGATGAATGGGAAGTTATATATCTTAATCTTTCTGAACTTCTGTGTTTGGCACTGCAATCAAAGTATCTTTTCTTAAACTTGGGAAGAGGATGGCTGTATCAATTCCCTACAAAGGTAAGTACTACTGTATAGAGGTATGAATTCTGAACCTTCAGCAATGCAACATATAAGGATAAAACCACTGACTTTATCCTAAACCCATATACTCAAGTATATCTATATACTATATAGTAAAGGATATAGTAAAGTATACTATATCCTAAGTATTATCCTAAGCCCATATACTAAAATCCTAAGGGAAAGCAGACTACACCTCTATTTCAGGAGCTTCCGCTGTTCCTAGAGAAAGGTGGCTCCTTCCTCACATTCTGTCCTGAATACAGGCCTAGCTGATGAAACTAGAGGAATTTTCATGAGAAACCCAATTCCTTTTCCTCCCAAACAGCTGGGAGAAGATCTGGCAAATGATGGCCCTGGGATATGTGAAGAAAAACCTGTATTACCAGGCTGCAGAAGCAGTTTAGAACCTGGACAGCTCTGCACATATCAACCAAGTCAATCTCATTCAAGAGCATTTAAACATTGCCTTATTTTCCCCTCCTCTGTTTTTGCAAGTGAAGGAGGAATTAGTTGTCAAGAGGAGCAATTTATAGAGCTGTCAAATTTGATAACTTTTCAGACAATCTTTCTTATATTTTTAAAGAAAGTAATTCATAATTCATTTTATATTCTCCAGTTATCACTCTAAACACTTCTTAATGAGTTGCCAAATTAGCCGAGCTTTTGCAATTTCTTTAGCATGTTATTTAATAACCTGGGGTTTACATCTAACTACATAGCTCATAACACACATTTTTAAACACAATAATTATTTAAAGTGCCTATAAAATTAACACTGAAAGCAATCACTTAGCTGAGTAACTTCTGACAGTGGCTAGGAATTAAGACAAGGTGAGAAAAAGCAACCATACTACCTATGAAGCATGAAACCTATGACTTTTTCTGATATGTTCTTCATAGTAAGATACTATTTCCTACAATACTCACAGCAGACTGTAAATTTCCACCTGCGTAGACTTTCTACATAAGTAAAAGAGTAAAACATAAAGTCAGTGACTGAAGTATATTACTAAATTTTACACATTTAAAGCACCCTCCAATTTAATTCAAATAAAACTACCTTAAAATAACTGAATAAAAACATAATAGTAAATCTGAACTCTGCACAGTAAAATAACAGTCATCCCACTAACATACTGAAGAAACAGGCATTTGATGTTCTAGAGGTTAAAAACTGCATAGCCTGCAATGTTCCTCAATCTTGCAAAATATTTTGCAGGACTCGCAGAAGTAATGTTTATATTCTGCCTGTCTTGACTTAATGGTACACACAATTTTTCTGTCTCAGTCACAGTGGAGACTAGGATTCCTGAATATTATACTTCAAGGACATAAAACTGTAAGACACTATTTTCAATACATACTAAATTCCTACTGAAAAAATAATTCACAGAATTTAGCTGATACATCAAAATTTGATTCTGAAAGAAAAAAGCTTAATTATAAACTTACTGAAAAAGTTTACTTTTCAGGACATATGATTGCCTGTGTTTTAGAACTTGAACACTTTTCTTGATTAATCATGACTACTCAAATAACTGACACTTCTAAAAACTTAGCATAATAATTGTCATTGGACATTTCCTCCAGAAAACCAAGGAATAGTCTCTAGTTATAAACCATCCGCCTAATCAGTCTAGTGTCTAATTCTGATATGATAAACCTTTAGACTTGAAAACTTTACAACCTGGTTTTAAAAGACCATCAACCATCATTATTAAAGAGCACTGTAATGATATAAAGAAAGCAACTGCCTAGAAAACATAGGGTTAAGATATTTGATATAAGGAAAGCAAGTGCCTGGAAAACATAGGATTAAGATACTTTTAACTTAGGTCTAAGATAGAGAACAATGTTTGTGTTGTAAGTCTGTGGTGTGATAACATAATTTAGCAGTCTTACTAACAAGAGTGAATTATTTCTTTCCATCCTTCTAATGAGTGAATTATTTCTTACCATCCTTCTACTTACCAGTTAGTTTGGAGACAGCGACTCCCGAACATAGCTTTGGATATTCATTGTCTGCCCAGCCTGTTCTGCTTGCAATAAATTTTGTATGAAGGTCACACTGTTCTAAATCTTTGCCAGCTATCAGAAACCTGCAGATACAGCTGGTTTCAGCTAGCTTTGTGATTACTGGAGCATCCAACTGTGCCAAAGGTGAAAAGTGCACTGTGAGGAAGACTGCATACTTCATCTTGAAGAACCCTGCCCACATGAGGAAGACTACTTACTTCCTCTTGAAGACCTCTGGCTACGACCATCGGAGGGCAGTGCGCAAGCGCCAAAAGGGAGGAAACTTATGATAATAAGTACCTAAACTAACTGTAATATCCCCACCGCTCTCTCAGGAACCTAATGAATATGCATGTTTGTGTGTAATAAATATCTGCTTGCTTAACCCCTCGGTGTGCAAGTTAGGAGGAGCGATCCCCCTTGCACCTAGGCCTGTAAAAACATAGATGCTTTATAACTCTCTCTGAGTTGTAGAGTCTGATTACGTGCTTCAGTAAGGTCAAACATTTATAAAACATAAGCACTGTCAAAATGAAAGAGAGTCTGCAGATCACATGCAGAGCCATGGAAGTTCAATGCAAATTTTTGAAGGACAAAATTATTTCTTATCCTTGGTAATAACAACAAAGAAAGAAATGATACAGTACAGTCTGGGCAGCTACTACAAAGATATGTCAAAGGAAATGAATCCTGACAAGCTGAAATACCATGATTCTAATCACACTACACTGAAATAATCAAACTTTCGCATCCTGTAAGACATTTATCATTCATGAGATCTTGCAGGTTTCCTCTATTCTCAACCACCTTATTAGCACTAACAAATGTAAAGCAGTATCTGTAATGAAGTGGGGTATCTATGGAGGCAGAACCCCACACAAAAACAATTGCATCTTTATAATACATGAACTCCTTCAGATTTTAGGTATCTCTACAAACACATGAATGCACAGTATCCTCACAGATGTAGTATTATATAAATACAGCAAGTTAGATTATATTCTTCCTGCAACTTCAGCTGCTTTGCATAACTGCCTGAGGCCAAGATAATCAACTCCCAGTATTTGCTGTGCACACATCTTAAGGTTGACTTTGGGATCCAAACTACAGTCTTCTAATAATGACTGAACACTGTCCTGGGTTCAGCAGTAGCAGTCATTTTTCTCCTTCTTGGTAGCTGGTGCAGTGCCATGTTTTTGACTTTCAGTCTGGGAACAGCGCTGATAACACCAATGTTTTTAGTTGGTGCTCAGTGATGTTTAGTCTGACCAAGGACTTTCTGAGTCTCATGCTCTGCCAGGGAGGAGGGGAAGCCAGGAGGAAGCAGAGACAGGACACCTGACCCAAACTAACCAAAGAGGTATTCCATAACACAGCACATCATGCCCAGTATATAAACTGGGGGCAGTTACCCGGAAGGGCTACATCTCTGCTTGGGTCAGGCTGGGTATCGGTCACAGGTGGTAAGCAGTTGTATTCTCTTCCCTTGTTATTTCCCTTATCATTATTACTATTGGTGTTAGCAGTAGTGGTTTTGTGTTATACCTTAGTTACTGGACTGTTCTTATCTCAACCTGTGAGAGTTAAATTAGTTATATTCTCCTCCCCATTCCTCCAGGAGAGGGGAGAGGAAAGGAGGGGACTGAGCGAACAGGTCCGTGGTTCTGGGTTGCCGGCTGGGCTAAAACCATGACAGTTCTCTCTGGCGACCAACATGGGGCACGAAGGCTTGAGATAACGGCAGATCTGACCGCAGAGCGTCCAACTGTATTTGTGATAAGCATTCATTGTTCTGAATTAATAGTCACTCCTCACAATGCTGATTTACTGGCTCTCAAAGTTCCTGCTCTTGATCTCAGAGCTTCAGCATGTCATACCATACTTACAGACGGTATTTGCTGGTTTAGTGTTTATTGGCTGGGGGGCCTGTGCTAAGGTTCTTCTTTCACTGTACTTTATGGTAATGACGAGCTCCTGGTGCTACTCAAACCCCAAGCACAGTGCCTGCACCAATCCCAACAACTGATACTGCAGCCACTCGAACCACAGAAATAATCACTGCAGCTAAACTAGAGGACCAATTCGTGCCAATATCAGTTGTCCCCATACACAAGGAAAAAGCAAAAAAGAGGAACAAAGAGAAACACACACAATGAAGAAAGATGAATTAACAATGTAATTACAACACAGGACAGCATCTGAAAAAGAGATATTATTATGAGAATCAGAGGAAGAGGAAGAAGAAGAGGTGACTTCTTGACCCTGGGCCTCAACTGAGCTATGGAATATGCAGAAAGATTTTACCCGTCAACCAGGAGAGCACATCATCACCTAGTTGCTCCGATGCTGGGACAATGGGGCTGACAGTCATGAACTAGGAGGTAGGGAACCCAAGTAGCTGGGATCACTTGCTAGAGAAGGGGGAACTGACAAAGCAATTGCAAAAGAGAAACAGTCCCTCAGCCTTTGGAGACGGTTCTTGGCAGCTGTGACCTACAAGGGTGATGTTATGAGTCGTTCAGCGAAATGGACCACGCTAGAGAAAGACATCCAGTCTCTGAGGGAATGAGCCATTGTAGAGATGATCTATAGCAAGGTGGGTGCCAGGGACATATCTGTAGATCCAGATGAAGTCAAAAGTACACGACATGTGGCAGAAATTTACACGGAATGCACTGTACACTCATTGGCAGGAATAACCTGACGTGACATAGCACCACCAACAGTGGATGAAGTGATTTGTCAGCTCTGAGAGTTCAAAAACAATCTCACCCCTTCCATCACTTCAGCTGTGGAAAAACTGTCCCAGGAACTCAAACAACTGAGAAACAATCCTACCTACAACTGAGAGAAACCTACCTCAGCTCTGGAGGAATGGGTGCATGAATTGGAGAACAAAGGCCAAGGATGATAATCCCATGAAAGCTGTGGCTCAAGTTTCTGGTAAGCAGTTCCAAGGATGGAGTGGAAGAGCTGATTTCACTACAGCTCTTGTCATAAAGACGACTAATGCCTTTCTACAAGATATAAGAGAACAATTCTGTGATATTATTAGAGAGGCCCTACCTCCAGCCAGGTGGAAGAGAGGGACAATTGGATTTACTGGACTGTGTGGAACAGATGGCCTGGCATATCAGTCCCACAGAAGTATAAGGCTCTAGTAGATACCGGTGCACAGTGTACCCTGATGCCATCAAGCTGTCAAGGGGTGAAACCCATTTATATTTCTGGAGTGAAAGGAGGATCCCAAGAGTTGACTGTACTGGAGGCTTCAATCAGCCTGACTGGGAGGAAGTGGCAAAAGCACCCCACTGTGACTGGTCCAGAGGCTCCATGCATCCTTAGCATACACCACCACAGGAGAAGTTACTTCAAAGACCCAAAAGCTGCTTTGGAGACAGAGGAAATTGAGCAGCTGTCCACCTTGCCTGGTCTCTCAGAGGATCCTTCTGTTCTGGGGTTGCTGAAGGTCAAAGAACAACAAGTGCCAATCGTGACCACAACAGTGCACCGGCAGCAATATTATACCAACTGACACTCCCTGATTCCCATCCATAAGCTGATCCATAGACTGGAGAGCGAAGGAGTGATCATTACGACCCTCTCACCCTTTATTGGCCCCATATGACCAGTGTAAAAGTCTAACAGAGAGTGGAGACTAACAGTAGACTATTGTGGCCTGAATGAAGTCAGACCACCATTGAGTGCTGCCATACCAGACATGATAGAACTTCAATAAGGACTGGAGTCAAAGGCAGCCAAGCGGTATGCTACAGCTGACATTGCAAATGTATTTCTCTCAATTCCTTTGGCAGCAGAGTGAAGCAACAGTTTGCTTTTACTTAGAGGGGCATCCAGTGCACTTGGAACTGATTGGCCCGGGGTGGAAACAGCCCTACCATCTGCCATGGAGTGATCCAGACTGCACTGGAACAGGGGCAAGCTCCAGAACACTTGCAATACGTTGATGACATTATTGGGTGGGGTGATACAGGGGAAGAAGTTTTTGAGAAAGGGAGGAAAATAATCCAAATCCTGCTGAAAGCCAGTTTTGCCATAAAACGGAGTGATGTCAAGGGACCTGCACAGGAGATTCAATGTTTGGGAATAAAATGGAAAGACAGGCATCGCAGGATGCCCATAGACGTGATCAACAAGATAACAGCAAAGTCTCCACCATCTCATAAGAAAGAAATATAAGCTTTCTTGGGTGCAGTGGGGTCTATCATGTGACCTGGAAGAAGAATGATTTCAAATGGGGCCCTGAGCAACAACAAGCCTTTGAGCAAATCAAATGAGAGACAGTTCACGCAGTAGCCCTTGGACCAGTCCAGACTGGGCCAGATGTGAAAAATGTACTCTACACTGCAGCTGGGGAGAATGGTCCTACCTGGAGCCTCTGGCAGAAAGCTCCAGGGGAGACTAGAGGTTGACCCCTCGGCTTTTGGAGTCGGGGATACAAAGGATCTGAGGCCAGCTATACCCCAACTGAAAAAGAGGTACAGGCAGTCTATGAAGGGGTTCAAGCTGCTTCAGAAGTGACTGGCACTGAAGCACAGGTCCTCCTGTCACCCCGGTTGCCCGTGCTGGGATGGATGTTCAAAGGCAGGGTTTACTCTACACATCATGCAACTGATGCTACATGGAATAAGTGGGCTGCACTAATTATACAATGAGCTCGAATAGGAAACCCCAGTCCTCCAGGCATTCTAGAAGTCATCATGGACTGGCCAGAGGGCAAAGATTTTGGAATGTCACCAGAGGAGGAAGTGATGCATGCTGAAGAGGCCCCACCATATAATAAATTGTCAGAAAGTGAAAAGCAGTATGCCTTGTTTACTGAGGGGTCCTCCTATATTGTGGGAAAGCATTGGAGAGGGGAGGCAGCTGCACAGAGTCCCCAGTGAAAAGTTGCAGAAACTGCTGAAGGAGAAGGCGAATTTAGTCAGTTTGCGGAGGTGAAAGCCATCCAGCTGGCCCTGGACATTGCTGAACGAGAAAAATGGCCAGTACTTTATCTCTATACCAACTCATGGATGGCGGCAAATGTCCTGTGAGGGTGGTTGCAGCAATGGAAGCAGAGCAACTGGCAAAGTAGAAGGAAACCCATCTGGGCTGCTGCACTGTGGAAAGATATCACTGCCCGGGTGCTGAACCTGGTGGTGAAGGTACATCATGTAGATGCACATGTACCCAAGAGTCGGGCCACTGAGGAACACCAGAACAACCTGGTAGATAAAGCTGATAAGATTGAAGTGGCTCAGATGGACTTAGATTGGCAACATAAAGGTGAATTATTTTTGGCCCGGTGGGCCCATGACACTTCAGGCCATCAGGGCAGAGATGCAACATATAGATGGGCCCGTGATCAAGGGGTGGACTTAACAATGGACACTATTGCCCAGGTTATTCATGAGTGTGAAATATGTGCTGCAATTAAACAAGCCAAACAGTTAAAGCCTCTTTGGTATGGAGGACGATAGCTGAAGCATAAATATGGGGAGGCCTGGCAGATTGACTATATCACACTCCCACCAACTCACCAAGGCAAGCGCCATGTGCTTACCATGGTGGAAGCAACCACCAGATGGCTGGAAACATATGCTGTGCCCGACGCCACTGCCCGGAACACTATCCTGGGCCTTGAGAAATAAATTTTGTGGCGACACGGCACCCCAGAGAGAAATGAGTCAGATAATGGTACTCATTTCTGGAACAACCTTCTAGACACTTGGGCCAAAGAGCATGGCACTGAGTGGGTATATCACATCCCCTACCATGCACCAGCCTCTGGGAAAATCGAACGGTACAATGGGCTGTTAAAAACTACACTGAGAGCAATGGGTGGTGGGACTTTCAAACATTGGGATACACAATTACCAAAGGCCACCTGGTTGTTCAACACCAGAGTATCTGCCAACAGGACTGGCCCAGGCCAGTCAGAACCTTTACGCAGTTCTATGTGAACCTCAATCATCCAATGAACTCAGGTATATGCTGTTGCCTGCTATGGAGCACTTTTATAGCCCAACAACTAGATGTCTTTAGGTCACCAGCGACTGGCCCTGACTTCCCTCTGACCATCATCCCAACAAAAAAAATGCACTTTGACGAAAACAGACAATCTCAGCAGTGACCAGACGAGTTCCACAGTCATCAGCAGGCAACAATCCAACACTGCACACCACCTCTCCTGCTCTGAAAGACTGTTACAAGAGATGGAGCCCGACATCATGGACTGGATGAACTCAGCAGCTTTATACGGACTGGTCCATGCACTAAGGAATGATATCTCTCTCTTTGTGCGTGTGTATGTATATATAAATATATATATGTATGAGATAAGAATAATGAGATATTGAAAAATAACGGATCTGAGCATGATGTGAATGGTATGGAATAAGGGGTGGATACTGTCTTGGGTTCAGCAGTAGCAGTCATTTTTCTCCTTCTTAGTAGCTGATGCAGTGCTGTGCTTTTGACTTTCAGCCTGGGAACAATGCTGATCAGACCGATGTTTTGAGTTGTTGCTAAGTAATATTTACTCTGACCAAGGACTTTGAGTCTCATGCTCTGCCAGGGAGGAGGGGAAGCCAGAAGGAAGCAGAGACAGGACACCTGACCCAAACTAGCCAAAGGGGTATTCCATACCACAACAAGTTATGCCCAGTAGATAAACTGGGGGCATTTACCCAGAATGGCTAGATCGCTGCTTGGGTCGGGCTGGGTGTCGGTCAGCAAGTGGTGAGCAGTTGTATTCTCTTCCCTTATTATTTCCCTTATCATTATTATTATTATTGGTGGTAGCAGTAGTGGTTTTGTGTTATACCTTAGTTACTGGACTGTTCTTATCTCAGACCGTGGGAGTTACATTCTTTTGATTCTCCTCCCTATTCCTCTGGGAGCAGGGGAAGGAAGGGGTGCAGGGGAACGAGCAAGCAGCTGTGTGGTTCTGAGTTACCACCTTGGCTTAAACCACAACAGTAATCAAACGTTAAACATCGGGAAACACACATCGAAGTTATTTCAAGCAACCTACGCAACCATCAGTTAAAAAATATAAAGGCATCTCTTCATCTCTTTCCATTCAGAATTATTTACCACTTCTGCAAACACAGACTGTAGGAAAAACTACTTTAAATTCTGCCTATTATTATGGCACAGCTGCCCTGCACTAACATCCAAAGATACTTGCCTCTACATTTTAGTAAGATAGTTCAGCTCTAACCCCTAATGGCCTGAAGCTGAACAGCCTCCCTAAGCAATTTTAAACCAATGCAGCCTACCAAGTAATCTAAAAAACAATACCCCTTCATCCTTGAATATACATCACTTCTGATTTGAAATAAGCCCACTCCACTAAAGATTTTGGGGTAGGGAAGTACACTACTCTGTCAATCCAAATAAAAAAGGAAATGTAGTCATGACACAGACAAAACTAAGTGTAGACCTATTACACTTAGAGGTGAAGCAAAGGAATCAAACCTTTGGTTGTTTTTTTTTTTAATAAAGTGTATCTGAAAAGTTAATTCTTGAAAATACTTGTATTGAATGTGGTTGGCTTTTTCTTTTCTATTAGAATCTAGCTATCCCGTGCATCCATTCAGCATGTTGGGATCACAGTGCTTCTGATTCAGAGGAACAAGAAGCACTTACTGAACCAGTGGTACAGAGTCCAAATTAAGTTCAGGCTAAGAATGAGCCTTCTAGCCTCCAATGATCTTATAGTCTGAACAAGGTCTTGAGAGACTTTATAAAGTAGGGGTTTTTTTTAATTTTTTTTTTTTTCTGAAATATGAAAAAAAAATTAGGCCTCGGAAAAGAAACTGCATTTGAATAAGTATTTAGTGTTTTCACAACAAAAAAAAGGTGAGGAAAGCACATTTGCAAACACACATGAACTAACAATATGTAAGACGGAGGAAAACACAATGCACAAGAGTAAAGTGAAATTAAGCCAGACATACCTGAGTTGTTGATAGGCGAAAAACAGGGCCAGTTGTGGGCACAGAAAGTCTCTGAGACATGCTGACAGGACCCTGTCCCTGCATGTGTACTTGAGCCTGCATTTGAGCCTGTGCTAGAGCCTGCTGAGGCATCATTACAAGCTGTCCAACATCCATGCGCACCAAGACCATATCTAATGAGAACAAAGTAACAATAACTATACAATAAAGAATAATATATAAAGAACTATAACTACAGAATATAAAGCTTATATATAGCACTGTACATTTTTATTTATACTGTATATTCTTTTTTTATTCTGGTGTAGCATGAGGTGTTATTTCAAGGAAGAAAAGTAGCCCCCACCAGCAGACAAAATAATAATTCAGTTTGGAATTCAAATAACTGTAGTTTATGGATAACAGTGACTAAAAAAAGGTCACTTGAGTGTATAGGCATACTTTTAGCAGTCTAGTCAGGGTCAGCAGAATAAAATTGAAAAGGAATATTCATTAGAAGTAAACTATAGCGACAATCCAGTAGCCAAGAATAAAATTTAGTCTGAACATACCAGGGACAGTGACACAACAGCTTTACTAAAACAACAGCTTTAGAGGATGTGTACACAGAAACATCAGGCCAACCACATTTCTGAGCATACAGTATTTGAGATCTAGTTAATCGTTGAGCATTAACAGATGAATTTATGTAGTACCCATCATCAACATATTGGGAGGCACTACCTGTGGTTTAGACATCAAGAAAAAAATATCACCAAACTCAGAGAACCAACACTGCCACTCCTCAGCACAAAATGATACAAGTGCAGGTATTTTAGGAAAACACCAAAGAAATTGTTTAAAATTAGCAGAGTACTTGGCAAGTGTTTTCTAACACTTTTTGGAAGTAAATGATATTTTTTTTTTCATATTATTTTCTGGTAACACATTTCACAAATAGAGGCCTTTTACACAACACAGCCAGTGCCATCAAGTTTTGTCTTAAGCTTTCCAGAAAAAAGGAAGACAATAGCTAACTTGGTCCCTAGATTACCTGGAGCTTCACACTTACTCAAGATCACTGCAAAGCATGTCCCTTATTAAGAAACAATTCCCCAGACAGATTATTTAAAAAGAATTTCCAAGTTCATTCCAGAACACACTTTAATAATTTAACCTAGATATGGTACAACAGGTCTATAAACAGGAAAACATCTTGCCTGCAACTACAGGAGAACAAAAAATATAAGAGTGTAAGAAGTCACATTTATTCTGCTGGTAACAGTCAGTAGACACTGCTTCTACAACTTATCTCCATGTGCAAAATGCTTCATATATATTTTTTAAGTTTTCAAGGGAAAAAAGGTAAAAGTATACATTCACTTCTAATTAACATTGCAAAGAAAAAACAAAAAACAAACAAACAACAAAAAACAACCACCACCACAAAACACCCCACAAAAAAAAAAACCACCACCACCACACCTCAGTAAAGGGACATGGCTTGCAACATACCACCAGGATAAAGAAATCCGACACTATCATAACAAGAAAAAAAAACTCAAATGTACCCTATACCAAGTCTTTCAGTCTCTAACATAGAAATACAAATACAAATCATGGGATGAACACACGAGTGAACTGCAGCACCAATAAAAGCCCTCACTCGCATAGTCTTAGGTGCTCCCAGGCAACCCTCCCTACTAAAAACACAAACAGGAGGCAAATTTCTGCCACTACAAACTAAAGAATTTTGGAAACCAAGCTTTAAGGTTAAAGGCATAGAGTGCTACAGGAAGGACCACATCCAAAAGCCATGTTCATAACTCTCTAAACTCAGAGAGCAACTTTTAAAAGAAAAGTTGAAAGAAACCCATAAAACATCTTTTAAAATATAACTTTTAAGGTCCATTAGCCATTTAAGCACCAAACCTCATCTTTTATATTTGCAGAAAAACTCTGTAAGCAGATGATATACTTGGTATATGCCATTCCTAAACCATCCAGACACAAAAATACCAGTACACTGACAACTGGCCAAACAGATATCCCTCCTCTCATTACATTGTAAAACTTATATAGAAATCCTCATAGGATAATGCCTACCCCACATTAAAAACTACACGTTCTATTTCCATTACACAGATTCACAAGCGTGTTAATTTATCTTCCAATTTTCTAAAACAAAAATTAATGGAAAGGACAAATTAATTGCAACACATGCCACAGTTTCAATAAAAGTTGTAGACATAATTACTACTATAGATGCATAAATATTCATGTATTAATGTTATGTTTTAATTTAGTTTGGAGGACTTGAAATTTCTTTTACTGAGCAATACACGCAAATTAGAATCCACTTAAATTATGAGATTATTTTTTCCTGTCAGCCACATAAAGACAAGACACACAACTTATGATTATTATATGCTAAAATAACTTATTGTCAAAAGGTGATTCTAAATTTCTGCTTTAGATAGAAGTTTACATTGTGGGAGTTCCATAATTAATTATAAATGATCCACCAATTTTAAGAGTGAAAACTCAAAAATAACATTGTATTTTCTGAATAACTTCATTTTAGAACATACTATCTTAATGTTTACAAAAAATATAATTGATTTCAAGCTGACTTGTAATAGAATCAAATTCAAATTATAACTTTTAACAGTATTATTTCCATAACATTTAAATCTTGGACCAGATGGCTTTCAAGGCCTACTGTCTCTCTTCTGTTTGAAAATTAAGTAGCAGAACAAAGTATCAACACAAGAAACTGCCACAACTGTATGCAAAGTTATGATACACATTATCATATGCAATTATGATAAACAGATTAACAATGGGAAATCAAAGGCATTAACGTAGTCTGAATAGCAACCTCTTATCTCTTTGAAACCACTGAGCTTTTTACGTTTGGAGCATTAGAATCTGGAGCAGGACTTCCAGAAACTATGGCCAAATGTACTTTGCTTAGAAGTTAGCTTCTACACCATCACGTTTTTGCTACACTTCACTAATAAATATCAAATATTTTAAGAAACATGATGGAAGAAGGTGTTTCAGACTACATCAATGGTTCCACATATTATCATGCTATTCATATTAATAGCAAAAATATACCAAAACCAGTTCAAATGTTAAATCATCTCCTAAATCAAGAAGGCAGAAAGTTACCAGATTTTTGAAACATGAAAATTTAGTACAGGGCCACAGAACCCTTCAGAATTTCAGCTGAAATAATACATAATCAGGAATTACCAGGATGAAGGGATGCTGTTTTGGTTAGTTAACAACCTTTCTGAACTTACATTTTTAGTAATAAAAGTTAAGATATTAAGAGAAGAATAAACAGGATGCAACTGTTACTTCAGAATTGGAAATAAATATAAAAATATAATATAAATATAAAAATATAATTAGTGATGTAAAGACTGCCCAGATGCAGCAGAGAATGACACCATCACACTTAGAATCATAGAATAGTTAGGGTTGGAAAGAACCTTAAGATCATCTAGTTCCAACCCCCCTGCCATGGGCAGGGACACCTCACACTAAACTATGTCACCCAAGGCTCTGTCCAACCTGGCCTTGAACACTGCCAGGGATGGAGCATTCACAACTTCTTTGGGCAACCCATTCCAGTGCTTCACCACCCTAACAGGAAAGAATTTCCTCCTTATATCCAATCTAAACTTCCCCTGTTTAAGTTTTAACCCGTTACCCCTTGTCCTATCACTACAGTCCCTAATGAAAAGTCCCTCCCCAAGATCCCTATAGGCCCCCTTCAGATACTGGAAGGCTGCTATGAGGTCTCCACACAGCCTTCTCTTCTCCAGGCTGAACAGCCCCAACTTTCTCAGACTGTCTTCATATGGGAGGTGCTCCAGTCCCCTGACTGTCCTCGTGGCCCTTCTCTGGACTTGTTCCAACAGTTCCATGCCCTTTTTATGTTGAGGACACCAGAATTGTACACAATACTCCAAGTGAGGTCTCACGAGAGCAGAGGGGCAGGATCACCTCCTTCGACCTGCTGGCCACACTCCTTTTGATGCAGCCCAGGATACGGCTGGCTTTCTGGGCTGCGAGCACACACTGCTGGCTCACGTTCATTTTCTCATCGACCAACACCCCCAAGTCCTTCTCCACAGGGCTGCTCTGAATCTTTTCTCTGCCCAGCCTGTAGCTTCAGCAAAGTTAAAAACTTTAAAAATTAAAAGTTTTAGATTAAATTATACACATCAGCCTATATCTTGCCACCTGATTCATAACAAAAGACACTCTCTGAAGAAGAAAAGCTTTTCAAGTCTATCAGAAGTAGAGCAGGAAATAGAATCCTACAAGGCACATATAAAGTTACTCTTTGCTAACACCCCAGATTTTTGTCTGGATCACGACTGCTCACTACTGATGGGAAGGGTTAACCGATGCACAGGAGGGTTAGGGTTAAGCCGGCTGCTTACTACTTACTCGTGCTTACTCAACAAATGCATGCTCAACACTTATCGTGCTAGCCGGAACAGAGTGGAAGGATATTCAGTCAACTGATCGGAACTAGCCCAGCTACAGCCACAGCAAGCACGCTTCAGCGACCTCGAGGTTCAACAGAGATTAGGAAAATCAGAGGGAATAGCGCAGAGACATCGCGAATCCCGACATCTCCCGATCCCCAAAGCGCAAACAGCCCATGCGAGAGAGCGGCTGATGTGGCGAGGGGCGTTCCCACAGTGACGGCGACCACCGCCCTGCCTCTTGCCTTGAAAGAGCCTCTGAAAGGATCAGCGACATGTCGCTGCCTACCAGGTGCAGGGAGAAACAAGCAGGTCGTGTTGCTGACCCTGTTGTCCCAGACTGCTGACCAATATGGTCGCCTCCAGAAAGAGAGCTTGCAGTAAGAAGACTGCAGCAACTCGGACAGAGACCCCATCCCAAACCGTGGCTGTTCAGGTCTCTGGATGCAGGGAGTGCCAGAGCCTGCTGCTGCCGGGGGAGGGAGGACAGCATTCCACCTGCATGAAGTGTGAGCAGGTAAAAGATCTGCTTACCTTGGTGGCAAAACTTAAGGAGGAGGTTGAGACGCTGAGGACCATCAGGGAGTGTGAAAGGGAGATCAACTGGTGGAGTAACTCCCTGGCGTGCCAGTCGGAATGGTTCCAGGGAGATACCCCCCAAAAGGGGATGGACCCCCTGCCCTCTCAGACAGAGGGGGATGGCCCGAGACAGCCCCTGCCCTGTAGCTGTTGCGCAGAGGTAGGGGACCAAAAAGATGATGAGGGTTGGAACCGAGTTCTGGTTCGGTGTCGTGGGAAAACCTCCTCCCTTCTTGCCCTGCTTCCCCAGGTGTCCCTCTGTAATAGGTTTGAGTCCCTGGATCTTGAAGGAGAGGTAGGTGAGGATGTGGTGCAAGGCCAGCCTACAAGGCCACATAGGAAAAGGCAGTCGACTTTGCACCTCAAGACTGCCTCTGATAAGAAAGAAAGAAGGGTCACTGTAGTAGGCGATTCCCTTCTGAGAGGAACAGAGGGCCCGATATGCAGAGTTGACCCTCATCATAGGGAAGTGTGTAGTCCGCCTGGAGCCCAGATCAGGGATATCACCAAGACGCTCCCCAACCGGGTGCACCCAACAGACTACTACCTGCTGCTGGTCTTCCAGACAGGTGAGGGGGAAGCTGCTTCCCGCAGTCTGAGGGGGATGAAGAAAGACTACAGGGCTTTGGGGCGGATGGTGAAAGAGTCTGGGGCTCAAGGGATCTTCTCCTCACTCCTTCCATCTTCCACTGATGATGTGGGATGGAATGGGAAAATTCAGTCCATAAACGATTGGCTTTGAGACTGGTGCTGCAGGCATGGATTTGGATTCTTTGATAACAGCTGGTTTTATAGGGCACCAGTCAGGACAATGGCATGTGGGAAAGGTTTATCTCACAGAGGCAAAAGGATGCTGGGGCACAAATTAGCAGGGCTCATTTGGAGAGCTTTAAACTAGATTCGAAGGGGGATGGGGTTGTAGCTGGGCTTGCCCCAGTGGGGCAGCACTCCAGAATTGATGAAGACTGGGAGGCCTCCTATAATCCTAGGGTGAAATCGGTGTGCTCAGCTCTCTCCCTGGAATGTCTGTACACCAATGTGTGCAGCATGGGAAATAAGCAGGAGGAGTTGGAAACCTGTGTTAAGTCAGGAGATTATGATCTGGTGGCAATTACAGAGACGTGGTGGGAGAGCTCACATGACTGGAATATAGTCATGGAGGGCTATGTCCTTTTCAGGAAAGACAGGCCAGCCAGGAGGGGTGGTGGGGTTGCCACAGGCCACCAGATCAGGGTGAGGAAGTTGACAAGGCCTTCTACAGGCAGCTGAGAGCGGCCTCACAGTCACAGGCCATGGTCGTCGTGGGGGATTTTAACTTCCCTGATGTTTGCTGGAAGGACCACTCAGCAACCCAGCCACAGTCCAGGAGGTTCCTCCAGTGTATGGATGATAACTTCCTCCTGCAAATGGTGGATGAGCCAACCAGGAGAGGAGTGCGGCTGGATCTCATCCTCCCTAACAAGGAGGGTCTGGTCGAAGCAGTAAAGGTTGAGGGCTGCCTTGGTTGCAGTGACCACGAGATGGTGGAATTCAGGATCTTGTGTGGTAGGACCAGTAGAATAGCAAGTAGAATTGCAACCCTGGACTTTAGCAGGGCAAACTTTGGCCTTTTCAAGCAATTGCTAGGGGAAATCCCATGGGCAAGGCTGCTTGAAGGTAAAGGGGCCCAAGATAGTTGATTGGCATTCAAGGATTGCTTTTTCCGAGCTCAAGATCAGAGCATCCCGACACATAGGAAATCAAGGAAGAGGGCCAGGAGACCTGCGTGGCTAAATAGGGAATTGCTGGGTATGCTCAAGTGGAAGAGGAAAGTTTACAGGTCATGGAAGGAGGGGCTGGTCACTTGGGAGGATGTCCTGGGTTCAGCAGTAGCAGTCATTTTTCTCCTTCTTGGTAGCTGGTGTAGTGCTGTGTTTTGACTTTCGGCCTGGGAACAGAACTGATAGCGATGTTTTGGCTTGGCCAAGGACTTTGTGAGCCTCATGCTCTGCCAGGGAGGAGGGGAAGCCAGGAGGAAGCAGAGACAGGACACCTGACCCAAACTGACTAAAGAGGTATTCCATACCACAGCACGTCATGCCCAGGAGGTAACTGGGAGTTAGCCGGAAGGGCTGGGAGACTGCAGGGTTGGAGGAGGTATCGGTCGGAGCTTGGTCGGGCTTGGGGGGCGAGTTATCGGTCAGCTGGTGCTGAGGTGTTGTATTCTCTTCCCTTGTTATTTCCTTTATCATTATTATCACTGGTGGTAGCAGTAGTGATTTGTGTTATACCTTAGTTACTAAACTGTTCTTATCTCAACCCGTGGGAGTTGCATTCTATTTGATTCTCCTCTCCGTCCCTCCGGGAGTAGGGGGAGGGAAAGAAGGTGGGGGGGGTGAGTTAACGAGTTACCTGACTGGGTTTAAACCACGACAGAGGAATATAAGGCTGCTGCTAGAGGATGTAGGAAGGCAGCTAGGATGACTAAGGCCTCCTTAGAATTAAATCTGGTAAGAGGGGTCAAGAACAGCAGAAAGAGCTTTTTCAAATACATGGCAGATAAAACTAACACCAGAGGCAATGTAGGCCCACTGATGAACGGGATGGGTGCCCTGGTGACAGAAGATACAGAGATGGCAGAGTTACTGATGCCTTCTTTGTCTCTGTCTACCCTCTGCAGGCAGTCCTGAAGAGCCCTGTACCCCTGAGACCTCAGATGAAGTCAGGTCAACGGAGCGGTTTGCCTTAGTCAATGAGGAATGGGTTAGAGACCAGTTGAGCAATCTGGACATCCATAAATCCATGGGTCCAGATGGGATGCACCCGCGGGTGCTGAGGGAACTGGCAGAAGTCATTGCTAGACCACTCTCCATCATCTTTACCAAGTCTTGGGAAACGGGAGAGGTGCCTGAGGACTGGAGGAAAGCAAATGTCACTCCAGTCTTCAAAAAGGGCAAGAAGAAGGAGGACCCAGGTAACTATAGACCGGTCTGCCTCACCTCCATCCCTGGGAAAGTGTTGGAACACCTTATCCTTGCTGCCATCTTAAGGCATATCAAGTCTAAGAGGGTTATGAGGGGCAGTCAACATGGCTTCACCAAGGGGAAATCATGTTTGACCAATCTCTTGGCCTTTTATGAGGAAATAACACGGTGGATGGATGATGGCAGAGCGGTGGATGTGGTCTACCTTGACTTCAGCAAAGCATGACACAGTCTCCCACAGCATCCTCACAGCTAAATTGAGGAAGTGTGGACTGGATGATCAGGTAGTGAGGTGGACTGTGAACTGGCTGAAGGAGAGAAGCCAGAGAGTTGTAGTCTATGGGGCGGAGTCTAGTTGGAGGCCTGTAACTAGTGGAGTGCCTCAAGGGTCAGTACTGGGACCAGTATTATTTAATATATTCATCAATGATTTAGATGAGGGAACTGAGTGTACTATCAGCAAGTTTGCTGATGACACTAAGCTGGGAGGAGTGGCTGACATGCCAGAAGGCTGTGCTGCCATCCAGCGAGACCTGGACAGGCTGGAGAGTTGGGCAGGGAATAACTTGATGAAATATAACAAGGGAAAGTGTAGAGTCCTGCATCTGGGCAGGAACAACCCCAGGTTCCAGTATAGGTTGGGAAACGACCTGTTAGAGAGCAGTGTAGGGGAGAGGGACCTGGGGGTCCTAGTGGATGACAGGATGACCATGAGCCAACACTGTGCCCTTGTGGCCAAGAAGGCCAATGGCATCCTGGGGTGTATTAGAAGGGGGTGGTTAGTAGGTCGAGAGAGGTCCACCTTCCCCTCTACTCTGCCCTGGTGAGACCGCATCTGGAATATTGTGTCCAGTTCTGGGCCCCTCAGTTCAAGAAGGACAGGGACCTGCTGGAGAGAGTCCAGCGCAGGGCAACGAAGATGATTAAGGGAGTGGAGCATCTCCCTTATGAGGAAAGACTGAGGGAGCTGGGTCTCTATAGTTTGGAGAAGAGGAGACTGAGGGGTGACCTTATTAGTGTATATAAATATATAAAGGGGGAGTGTCACGAGGATGGAGCCAGGCTCTACTCAGTGGCAAACAATGATAGGACAAGGGGTAATGGATACAGACTGCAACACAAGAGGTTCCACTTAAACTTGAGAAGAAACTTCTTCTCAGTGAGGGTGACAGAACACTGGAACAGGCTGCCCAGGGAGGTTGTGGAGTCTCCTTCTCTGGAGACATTCCTGTGTAACATTATCTAGGTGTTCCTGCTCCGGCAGGGGGATTGGACTAGATGATCTTTTGAGGTCCCTTCCAATCTCTAGCATACTGTGATACTGTGATATGGGTGTGTTACATAACCTCATGAATATGTAATAGTTTAGAGGATAAATATGAAGGAGAACAACGTTGAGGTGCGCATGCCTTTGCAGGAGCAATCCCCCATGCACCTCAGCGCTGAATAAAACATACCTACTTTACAACTTTAACTAGTTGTAGAGTCTATCCACGTATCAATTTGGCAAGCCAGCCAGAAGATGTCTGTTCGGCTGCAGGATCAGCTGGGGGGGGGACATCCTGGGCGCCCCAGGCTGTATGCCTGGAGGACCTCTACTTCTCGTCCACTCACTGCGGGGGCAGACAACAACCTGTGCTGGCTGCGGAAAAGGTATGCTTGTAATTTAGAGGGGCCTATAAGTCATACACTTGGCTGGGGCTGCTGGTAAGCCACGCAGAGATGTCTGGTGCACAGCATAGTTCCCCTTGGCAGGTAGGGCTTGCAAGCAGTAGGTTAGGGACTCGTCGACCGATAGAGCACCCGCTAGCGATCCTGAGGGTGGATCAGGTAAGTCCAAGGACTCGTCAGCCAATAGAGCGGCCATAGACCAAGCAAGTCCAGGGTTTCTGCTGCATTCCAGGTTTTGGGAACCAGGATGGACCTGCTAATGACTGTGTAAGAAGCAGGAGAAGGGTAAGCGGAACCACTGTGTGGAGTGTGTCTGTGGGATCCCATGTGGAGGTGAAAGTGTTTTGTGTGGCTGAGACATGGCATAGCTATGAAGTGAGTGTGGAGTCCTGATCCACGGTTCCGTGTTCTCTGCGACAAGAGTGGCTGGAGACAAACACAACACAAAACAAATACCTTTCGTCTAAGTGTTTTGTGAGACCAAGACGTGGCATAGCTACAAAGCGTATTTGTCTTGTATTGTATCTATTTGTTTTTCTGTATATGTCTCTCCTTAGTGTTAAAGATTACAGTGTTTAAGCGGTGGGGGAGGAGTAGACGAAAGTAAACTGTGGCTAACTGGGGGGTTAAGAAGAGTTCCCTCTCTGCGCCCCAGTGGCTGTATAAGAGAAGGCCTAAAAATGGAACTCTGAACTATAACACATTGTTACAATTCATGTTGTTTTGAGGCAGCAAGGAAAATGGGATGAAATAATGTATGCAGATACGTTTTTCACTTTAAGAAACCACCCAGAGTGACAGACTGAATGTAAAATTAATATAGCTCCACCAGATCCCTTAATTTTGGCTTTGGAAAAGGACAGGGAAAAACTGAAAGTTAAGATGGAGAATGATATTTAAAGTTAAAAAAAAAAAAAACAAACAACAAAACAAACAGTAATCAGGAAGATGGGTAGGAAAATCATGTATCACAATTACCTCCGAGAGGAGCACACCCTATATCTGTCTTATCAGATGCTGATAAGAAGTAGATTGCTGTCACTGGCAACAAGCAGCAGACTCACAGAGTTAAGAAAGGGTTAAACCAGAAGTGCTGCTGCAGAGGCAGGCATCTGCAGCCCCTGCAGAGCAGGGTGAGCAGCTGTGAGAGAGAAAAAAAAAAGGAAAAAGAAGGGGGAAAGGAGGGGAGCTTACTCAACTCCTGTGTTTGAGCATGGGATGGGTGCTGGGGCAGGCAAACAAGTGGGAAGCATTCTATAGACAGGAAAAGCCTCACACTCACAGGCCCTTGTTCTCATGGGGGAGTTCAACCACCCTGACATCTGTTGGAAGGATGGTACAGCCCGGCACAAGCAATCCAGGAAGTTCCTCGGTTGTGTGGAAGACAACTTCCTTCTGCAAGTAATAGAGGAGCTGACAAGGAGAGGTGCCATGATTGACCTCTTGCTCACCAACAGGGAAGGGCTAGTTGGAAATGTGACGCTCTAGGGCAGCCTTGGATGCAGACATCACGAGATGGTCAAATTTGAGATCCTCAGGACAGAGAAGAGCGTGCAGCAAGCTCACTGCCCTGGACTTCAAAAGAGCAGACTTTGGCCTCTTCAGGAACCTGCTTAGGAAGGTTCCATGGGACATAACCCTAGAGGGCAGGGGGGCCCAAGCCTCATGGTTGATATTCAAGGATCACCTGCTGCAAGCTCAGGAGTGTTGCATCCCAACTAGAAAGAAATTCAGCAGGAGGGCCAGGAGACCTCCTTGGATGGATAAGGAGCTCCTGAGGAAAATTCATTTGAAAAAAGAGGCTTATAATAAGTGGAAGCAAGGACAGGTGGCACGGGAAGAGTACAGGGATGTTGTCCGAGAAGCTAGGGACCAGGTTAGGAAAGCTAAGGCCCAGTTAGAATTGAACTTGGCTAGGGGTATTAAGGATAACAGGAAGGGATTCTACAGGTACATAGCAAATAAAAAACAGACTAGGGAGAATGTAGGCACCCTCAGGAAGCTCTCAGGAGAACTGGCTACACAGGATTTGGAAAAGGCTGAGGTTCTGAATGAAGTCTTTGCCTCTGTCTTCACAGGCAAATGCTCTGACCACACCACCCAAGTCCTGGAAGGCAGACGCAGGGACTGTGAGAATGAAGACCTTGAGCCCACTGTAGGAGAAGATCTGGTTCGAGACCATCTTAAAAATCTGAATGTGCACAAGTCCATGGGACCTGATGAAATCCATCAGCGGGTCCTGAAGGAGCTGGCAAATGCAGTTGTGAAGCCGCTGGCCATAATAGTTGAGAAATCATGGCAGTCAGGTGAAGTTCCCGATGACTGGAAAAAGGGAAATATAACCCCCATTTTCAAGAAGGGGAAAATGGATGACCCGGGGAATTACAGACCAGTCAGTCTCACCTCTGTGCCTGGCAAAATCTTGGAGCAGATACCCCTGGAAGGCATGATAAGGCACATGAAAAACAACAAGGTTCTTGGTGACAGCCAGCATGGCTTCACTAAGGGGAAATCCTGCCTGACCAATTTGGTGGCCTTCTATGATGGGGTTACAGAACTAATGGACAGGGGTAGAGCAGTTGACGTCATCTACCTGGACTTGTGCAAAGCGTTCGACACTTTTCCACACGACATCCTTGTCTCTAAATTGGAGCGACATCAATTTGATGGATGGACCACTCGGTGGATAAAGAAATGGCTGGATGGCTGCACACAAAGAGTTCTGGTCAATGGCTCAGTGTCCGGCTGGAGACCAGTAATGAGCGGTGTCCCTCAGGGATTGGTGTTGGGACCGGTCTTGTTTAACATCTTCGTCGCTAACATGGACAGGGGGATTGAGTGTGCCCTCAGCAAGTTTGCTGATGACACCAAGCTGTGTGGTTCGGTTGATACCCTGGGGGAAGGAATGCCATCCAGAGGGACCTCGACACACTTGTGAGGTGGGCTGATGCCAACCTCATGAAGTTTAACCGTAACAAGTGCAAGGTCATACACCTGGGTCGGAGCAATCCCAGGCACAGCTACAGGTTGGGCAAAGAAGAGATTCAGGGCAGCCCTGCAGAGAAGGACTTGGGGGTGCTGGTTGATGAGAAAATGAACATGGGCCAGCAGTGTGCGCTTGCAGCCCAGAAAGCCAACGTTATCTTGGGCTGCATCAAAAGGAGTGTGGCCAGCAGGTCGAAGGAGGTGATCCTGCCCCTCTACTCTGCTCTTGTGAGACCTCACCTGGAGTATTGTGTGCAGTTCTGGTGTCCTCAACATAAAAAGAACATGGAACTGTTGGAACAAGTCCAGAGAAGAGCCACAAGGATGGTCAGGGGACTGGAGCACCTCCCATATGAAGACAGGCTGAGGAAGTTGGGGCTGTTCAGCCTGGAGAAGAGAAGGCTGTGTGGAGACCTCATAGCAGCCTTCCAGTATCTGAAGGGGGCCTACAGGGATCCTGGGGAAGGACTTTTCATTAGGGACTGTAGTGACAGGACAAGGGGTAACGGGTTAAAACTTAAACAGGGGAAGTTTAGATTGGATATAAGGAGGAAATTCTTTCCTGTTAGGGTGGTGAAGCACTGGAATGGGTTGCCCAGAGAGGTTGTGAATGCTCCATCCCTGGCAGTGTTCAAGACCAGGTTGGACAAGGCCTTGGGTGATATGGTTTAGTGTGAGGTGTCCCTGCCCATGGCAGGGGGGTTGAAACTAGATGATCTTAAGGTCCTTTCCAACCCTAACTATTCTATGATTCTGTGTTGACAGATGGGACCGAGGTGTCATTGAATAAATGTGGATTGGAGTGAAGGAGGAAGCATGGAGAGCATATAGGAATCGGGGACAGGTAGCAAAGAAAAAGCTGGGCCATGCTATAGCCACGACTACGGTGGTTGCTTTGAAACTGGTGGAAGGAAGAATGTCAGGCAGAGGTGGGGGAGTGGGCTCTTCTGTGGCACCAGATCAGTGTGCATGCTATGGGGAGTTTGGACACTGGAAGTGAGACTGCCCTGGGGGGGAGTGCCATGGGGTGGCTCCAGTGACTGAACTGGAACTAGACTGACAGGGACCAGGGGAATCTTCCCTAGCAGATCCACTGGTTATAATGAAGCTAGGGGACAAAGAAAAGGAAGTGAAATTTTTAGTTGATACGGGCACAACGTATTCAGTTTTAAACAAAGCTTTAATGCCTTTGGGGGATGATTATATTATGGTAAAAGGGGTGACTGGCCAAAATGAAAAGGCTTATTTTTGTAAACCATTGAAATATCAATTGGAAAAGCAATGGGGCATTCATAAATTCTTATGTATGCCTAACTCCTCAAAAGCTCTCCTAGGGAGAGACTTACTGGAACATTTGGGAGCAACTATTACTTTCCAAGGAGGCAAGATCACTTTAGAAGTAAATGACCAACAGTACATAGAGACATTTAGTTTTGATCACTAATCACGTTGAGGAAGAAGTCCAGGAAGATATACTGGATCAGGTATTCCCAGGAGTATGGGCCACAAATGTACCTGGAAAAGCCAAAAATGCACCCCCAATACAGATTAAGCTCAAGGAGGGAAAACAGCCAGTCAGGATTAAACAATACCCCCTGAAAAAGGAAGATAGGGAAGGAACTTGCCCAATAATTGAAAATTTCCTACAGCTAGGACTGCTAAAAGAGTGCCAATCCGATTTTAACACCCCTATTTTACCTGTTTGTAAACCTGATGGGTCATACCGGGTGGTACAGGATTTACGGGCTGTTAACAAAATAACCGAGGACCTTTATCCTATAGTAGCAAGTCCATACACTTTGCTAACATGCTTAACACCAGAGCTAACTTGGTTTACCGTTCTAGATTTGAAGGATGCTTTCTTTTGCCTCCCTCTCCACGAAGCCAGCCAAAATAACTTACCGTGGCTGCTGCTCTCACCCTAGGACAGAACAAGTAACTCGCCACACAACAGTCGCAATTACATTGCATTAGCAACCGCCCGTCCCCTACCAATTACACCCTCATTAACGGCAGCCTGTTTGTCACACATAGTGCCTCAAACAGGTGCCTCTTCTTTTGTTTCCATCGCGTCGAGCAAACAACTCTGGGGGATAAAAACGTAAAATCAACCTCGGGAAAAAAAAAAAAAAAAGACAGAGAGAAAGAGAAAAGATTATCCCGATTCCCGATGCGATTCACTTACCGGGCGGTATGGTGAAACCGGGGGGCAGCTGGATGGTGGCCTGCTGTGGCGACCTCACGATCAGCTGCGGGGCCACGATCCTGGAGGCAGCGCCCAGCGCCAGACGGGGTGATAGGGCCTGGGGGGCGGTTGAAGGGGCAGCGCTCGCCTTGGCAGCGCTAACCGCTAGCTTGGGAGCGGCGGGGCCCGGCGGGGTGCGGGTGGCAGGCGCAGGGCTAGCGGAGGTACCGAGTGCGTTTACAGTGGAGAGCGGGCCGTGCGCAGGCTTGGTCTGTGCCGTAGCGGCATCGGCTCTGCCGTGAATGCTGGCTAATGGGACTGCCGCCAGCTGGCCCCAGGCGCCCTCCCCGTTGAGCGCCGCCTTGACGGGGAGTGACGTGGTGGCGGCGGCAGAAGCATTCTCCGCAGCTCCCTCCGGCCCGCCGCCCTCTGCCGAGGTCCCGCTACCCTCCGCGGCCTCATTGCGCTGCAGGGGCAGTACCGCGCTGTTGGCGCCGGGCGGATTGCCGCTGGGGCTCCCCGTGTCCCGGGCAGCAGCGCCAACAGCCACGTGGTTGTTCACAGACTGAGCAGGGACGCTGGCAGGCGGGGGAGCAGCGGGCTGTGGCGGTGCAAGGGCGGCGAGCGCGCCGGGGTTGTCGCCGCCGCTGCCGAGAGTCGCTCCATGTGATTGCTGCACACTACTACTGTTTACACTCGCTCCCCTCCCTGCCACCGCCACTGCCGCCGCCGGGGGGAATGGGAGCTGTCCCTGAACAGGGGCTCGGCTCTCCGCGACTCCGGGGCATCCCACCGCCGCCTCCTCCTCCTCCTCCTCCTCCTCCTCCTCCTCTGCTCCGGGAGTGGAAGGAGGCACGGGATGTCCTTGCTGCTGCTGAACGGGGCTGCTGCTCCCTACTAGGCTCCCCTGGTGCTGCTGCTGTTGGGACGGGGCGAAGGTCCTGGGCTGGGGCGCCTCGACGGAATTTTTTCCTCCTATCAGCTGCGATTCTAAAGAGCCCACCAGATCACTGACCACCTTCTCATCCACCTCCTCAGTGAAGAGCAGCATCTCTTCCAGGGGATCCGAGGAGCCCGTCGCCATCTTGCGTAGAGCTGAAAACCGGCCACACACCACGCAAGCGCACTAACCTCTACCGCACGCGAGGCATACTGGGGGGAGGCAGCTTCCTCTTCTTCCCGCCCCTCCTCTCTCCCCTTTTCGCGGCACGATGAAATCTGTATATTTCCTAAGGAGTGGCTATGGGAGGAAAAGA
Organism: Pezoporus wallicus; assembly: GCF_028554395.1. Lineage (NCBI taxonomy): Eukaryota > Metazoa > Chordata > Aves > Psittaciformes > Psittacidae > Pezoporus > Pezoporus wallicus. The sequence goes on from NW_026635244.1 coordinate 76,874, forward strand.
GCCGATGGGCGTCAGCGAAAGTATAGTCGGCTTTACCTTGGTCGCTGTGGGAAGCGACAGTATGTCTGGGCAAGTGCCTCAGCGACGCGGATGGGTGGTGTGTATCTGTAGGAACTTCTGGCAGGAAGGTTTGAGGCTTGGAGGAGACCTGCCGCCCTGGTGGAGAGGGGTGTGAGTTTGTACGTTAGAAATTGAAATGTCACGCACTCGTATAATCTTTTGGTAGAGAAGCTGTCATAATTATGTTCTTTGCCTTCACTTCATACCTTGTGAGGATGGTTGCAGCAAGGATAATTTTCTTCACGCTTAGGAAGAACTAAAAGCATGCATGTAGTCAGCTGTAGGGGCTCAGGTGCCTGAAACAAGCTCCTTCAAAAGCGGTAACTGCATGGGCTGTTGAAGCTGTTTGAAATCCTTAAGAGCACACAGAGTACGTTCAATGCTAATTTCACCTAGACAAGAATGGTTGCATACAATTTCTAATGCAGATGCTATTAACAGAAGACTTGTAAACCAAAAAAAAAGATTCTTTACATCATCACAGCAGTTGTTCTGGTCTACTGTATTCCCTCAGCATCCCCACAAGAAATTTGAGGTAATTTTGATACTAGCACTTTTGCTACTGCACTCCTATATACCCTTTTCCCATCAGTTTGCCTCATGCGTTCAGAAAAACCATTTGAGAGAAAGATGGTGGTACTAAATCATAATTACTTTGACTAATGACGAATCAGTTTCTTTGTTAGGACAAAATGATTGAGACAAATACCCATTTTACATATCAATCCTGTTACAGTAATACAAAACTACTACTACTCTCCTGGGTTCAGCAGTAGCAGTCACTTTTCTCCTTAGTAACTGGTGCAGTGCTGTGTTTTAAGCTTTAGTCTGAGAACAATGCTAATAACACACCAATGTTTTTAGTTGTTGCTAAGTAATGTTTACTCTGACCAAGGACTTTTTAAGTCTCATGCTCTGCCAGGGAGGAGGGGAAGCCAGGAGGAAGCAGAGATGGGACACCTGACCCAAACTAGCCAAAGGGGTATTCCATACCACAGCACATCATGCCTGGTATATAAACTGGGGGGAGTTACCCAGAAGGTGGAGACTGCTGCTTGGGTCAGGCTGAGTATCGATTGGTGGGTGGTAAGCAATTGTATTCTCTTCCGTTGTTATTTCCCTTATCATTATTATTATTGGTGGTAGCAGTACTGGTTTTGTATTATACCTTAGTTACTGGAGTGTTCTGATTTCAACCTGTGGGAGTTACATTCTTTCGGTTCTCCTCCCCATCCCTCTGGGAGTGGGGGGAGGAAGAAGGGGTGAGTGAGCAAGCGGGTGTATGGTTCCGAGTTACCAGCTGGGCTTAAACCATGACAAGCGCTGCTAAGGGAAATAACAAGTAAAGATAATACAAAACTAAAAAAAGAAGGGGATAAAACCCCAATAAACAAAAAAAAACAAAAACAAAAAGCAACACCCCCCCCCCCCAAAAAAAAACAAACACACACACAGAAGGAAATTTTATTGCTATGTGACTTTAGAAGATAAAAAGTAATTTTCCCACCAGAGGGAGAAAATGGGAAGTCACAATTTCTACAACATATTGCAAAACCTAAAAAAATTACCTACTTTAATTAGTTTTAAATTATACTTGTGGGTGGGTCATTTCTAAAACATTAATTCATATTTCTTCCCACTCACCTCCTCTTAATTGAGCCATTTTGTGTATATAAACACACAGAATAATGAAGTATAATAGAATAATTTAATAAAACATGTATACTGATTCACATTGGACTCTAAGTCAAGAAATTATGACATACATAATGTATGTAAACTTGTTGCTGAAGCTGGCTTTGGGCTTGTGCTTCTGTGTAGGGAATGAGACTTTTAGTATAGAATCTTGATGAACTTTTGTATCCATTCCTTTATTATAAAAATATTTTTAAATATTTACATGCTCATAGTAATTCCTATAACATGTAACTCAAATCATGGCTTACAAAAGTTTAAAGGTATGTCCATTACAATCTCCACACCTGGTCTCCATATGGTTTAACACTGCAATGAATTCCTCCCCTTGCCCCTAGGTGTGCACCTGCTCCAAGTGGTGCTCCAGCATGACCTCATGCAGAGCTACTGATGCTTCAAGGTGTACCTTCTCCAGCATGGACTCCATCCTTGAGCCACATCCCTTCAGAGGTATACCTGCTGCAGCTCAGACATAACAATGGCCATAGATGCTTTGAGATGTGTACTTGCTCTGGCATGGACTCATCTACAGCCACAGGTGTTTCAGGGTATCCTGCTCCCATGTGGACTCATCCATAGGTCATGCAGTCCCTTTGACTAGAGTTCACACTGGAGTTCCAGCCTGTCCAGTAGTACAGCAGCACAGAAACAGCAGCAATGCCCTGGCCATCTGCCAGCCCAGGGTACTGCCACTGCTGTTATCAAAATGCTCCCAGGCACAGCAGTCAGATGATAAGCAGGACAGCAAGCAGTGAAAGCAAAAACCAGTAACTAATGAGCATGACACTAATATACAGTAAGGCAAGCAAGCCCCATGGCAAACACAGCACCCTGTCAATTAACAGCTAAACAACAAACACAGCTATAAATTCCATCTAGCACATCCCCATCATATCTGTCATTATCTCAAACCCTTCGTGCATTATGTTGGGCACCAAAAAAGGACTGTCATGGTGTAATCCCACCTGGCAACTAAGCACCACATAGCCACTCACTCACCCTCCCACCCCCCAGTAGGATGGGGGAGAGGATTGGTAGGGTAGAAGTGAGAAAACTGATGGGTTGAGATAAAGACAGTTTAATAGGTAAAGCAAAAGCTGAACATGTAAACAAAGTGAAGCAAGGAATTCATTCAGCATTTCCCATCTGCAGGCAAGTGTTCATCCATCTCCAGGAAAGCAGGGCTCCATCACATGTTAAGGGTTACTGAGAAAAACAAAATACCATCACTGCAAATGACTGACACTGACATACACACCCCCTTCCTTCTTTTTCCCCCAGCTTTATATACTGAGCATGACATCACATGGCATAGAATATCCCTTGGGTCAGTTGCAGTCAACTGTCCCAGCTGCATCCCCTCCCAACTCCTTATTCACACCCAGCCTGCTCACTGGTGGGGTGGGGAGCAGAAAAGACCTTGACTCTGTGTAAGTTGCTCAGCAGTAACTAAAACATCTCTGTATTACCAATGCCATTTCACCAAATCCAAAACACAGCCCCATACCAGCTCCTGTGAAAAACATTAACTCTATCCCAGAAAAAACAGGACACCTCTAAAGGAGTGAAAGAACTTAAGAAGGAGCATTATTTGCCTAGTTAAACTACATGGGTTTCTTTCAAATACACACTTTCAGTGGCTTCAAATATACAATTTAAGTATCTTAATGTCATGGTTTAAGTCCAGCCGGCAACCCAGAACCACGCAACCGCTCGCTCGCTCACTCCCTCCCTCCCCCAGAGGGACGGGGAGGAGAATAGAAAGAATGTAACTACCACGGGTTGAGATAAGAACAGTCCAGTAACTAAGGTATAACACAAAACCACTACTGCTACCACCAATAATAATAATGATAAGGGAAATAACAAGGGAAGAGAATACAAATGCTCATCACCCGCCAACAGATACCCAACCAGACCCAAGCAGTGATCTCACCCTTCCGGGTAACTGCCCCCAGTTTATATACCAGGCATGATGTGCTGTGGTATGGAATACCTCTTTGGCTAGTTTGGGTCAGGTGTCCTGTCTCTGCTTCCTCCTGGCTTCCCCTCCTCCCTGGCAGAGCATGAGACTCAGAAAGTCCTTGGTCAGAGTAAACATTACTGAGCAGCAACTAAAAACATGGGTGTTATCAGCGCTGTTCCCTGGCTGAAAGTCAAAAGCACAGCACTGCACCAGCTACCAAGAAGGAGAAAAATGACTGCAACTGCTGAACCCAGGACACTTAAGTTTACATTTAATATTAAAATGGTACCTACCAGGTTTAGATAAGGCTTTAAGGTAACTTCTTAAAATGAATTCAAGGAAGTCTTTACATATAAAATTGAAATTCACTTTATGCTATAAAAATATTCTTTCAACTGCTGATTTTAAGCATGAATTAAAAACCGTAAGTTCCACAAACTGGAGAGCACCAAGAAGGCTAAAGTATCCAAAGGGTATTCTAGAAACGTGTCTAAATTTAGTTTCATGTACTTCAGTTGCAAGTAACTTTTATATATATATATACATATCTTATAGAAATTTAGGAGCTTTTGTTTTGAAGTTAATCATCATTGCAAATATTTGACTGCACTCACCTAGACAGGACTTGATGTAAAGCTTTATTTTCTGCTGAGTTACAAATATTGATTTTCAACAGTGGACTCCCACAGACTTGACATGGTCATGTATATCCAGTAATTAACTGCACAACTTTGTTCAAAAAATCTTTCAGTTCGTCCAGGACATGCTAGAAGCACATCACAGCAAAGCTCCCCGAGTACACAATTTCTCCATGACTTTACAGTCAGTTGATCTTGGGCATAAAGTCTCTGTAAATCTAATACAGCTCCTATTTAGAAACCTGCAGGCTCTTCCAGAAAAATCTGGCTTGTTATTGTGCTTCAAAGCCCTATTCTGAGCAAAATACTTGATGAATCTTTGCAACATGAGTGCCCAGTTGCTGTAACAAAAACTATTAAGTGCCCTTTTCCAGAAGTGAAGCTTGTTGCATGCAATTTTCTAGGCTGTAAATATACAAAGGGCACCCAAGGCAGTACGCTTTAACAGGCAAAGCCTCCAACAGGAGGCCCCATTTGTGATTTTTATTTAAGGTGAACGACCTAAAAATAATCTCAAAATCATTATTTTCTGTGTGTTTACTTGTACTAAAACAATATTTTTTCAGGATTAATTCCACACTTTAGTCAAGATTCCATCAACAGTTGCATTGCTTAGTGCTGCTTGGCAAGATCCCACTATCTCAAAACTGCCAACCAAGTAAAACAGAATCCCCCCTGAAATGCAAACTAAATAGTTACCGACATCAAAACTTTTGCATCTCTTCACATAACTGGATTCTAAATGGCTTATCAATGATCAGAAGAATATAGCATTCATAGAATCATAGAATAGTTAGGGTTGGAAAGAACCTTAAGATCATCTAGTTCCAACCCCCCTGCCATGGGCAGGGACAAATTACACTAAATCATATCACCCAAGGCCTCGTCAAACCTGGCCTTGAACACTGCCAGGGATGGAGCATTCACAACCTCCCTGGGCAACCCATTCCAGTGCCTCACAACCCTAACAAGAAAGAATTTCCTCCTTATACCCAATCTAAACTTCCCCTGTTTAAGTTTTAAACTGTTACCCCTTGTCCTATCACTACAGTCTCTAATGAAGAGTCCCTCTCCAGCATCCCTATAGGCCCCCTTCAGATACTGGAAGGCTGCTATGAGGTCTCCACGCAGCCTTCTCTTCTCCAGGCTGAACAACCCCAACTTCCTCAGCCTGTCTTCATACAGGAGGTGCTCCAGTCCCCTGACCATCCTCATGGCCCTTCTCTGGACTTGTCCCAACAGTTCCATGTCCTTTTTATGTTGAGGACACCAGAACTGCACACAATACTTCAGGTGAGGTCTCACAAGAGCAGAGTAGAGGGGCAGGATCACCTCCTTCGACCTACTGGTCACACTCCTTTTGATGCAGCCCAGGATAAGGTTGGCTTTCTGGGCTGCAAGCGCACACTGCTGGCCCATGTTCATTTTCTCATCAACCAACACCCCCAAGTCCTTCTCTGCAGGGCTGCCCTGAATCTCTTCTCTGCCCAACCTGTAGCTGTGCCTGGGATTGCTCCGACCCAGGTGTATGACCTTGCACTTGTTACGGTTAAACTTCATGAGGTTTGCATCAGCCCACCTCACAAGTGTGTCGAGGTCCCTCTGGATGGCATTCCTTCCCCCCAGGGTATCAACCGAACCACACAGCTTGGTGTCATCAGCAAACTTGCTGAGGGCACACTCAATCCCCCTGTCCATGTTAGCGACGAAGATGTTAAACAAGACCGGTCCCAACACCAATCCCTGAGGGACACCACTCATTACTGATCTCCAGCAGGACATTGAGCCATTGACCAGAAATCTTTGTGTGCAGCCATCCAGCCAGTTCTTTATCCACCGAGTGGTCCATCCATCAAATTGATGTCGCTCCAATTTAGAGACAAGGATGTCGTGTGGGACAGTGTCGAATGCTTAACACAAGTCCAGGTAGATGACATCAACTGCTCTACCCCTGTCCATCAGTTCTGTAGCCCCATCATAGAAGGCCACCAAATTGGTCAGGTAGGATTTCCCCTTAGTGAAGCCATGCTGGCTGTCACCAAGAACCTTGTTGTTTTTCATGTGCCTTATCATGCCTTCCAGGAGAATCTGCTCCAGGATTTTGCCAGGTACAGAGGTGAGACTGACTGGTCTGTAATTCCCCGGGTCATCCATTTTCCCCTTCTTGAAAATGGGGGTTATATTTCCCTTTTTCCAGTCATCGGGAACTTCACCTGACTGCCATGATCGCTCGAATATGATGGCCAACGGCTTCACAACTTCATTCGCCAGCTCCTTCAGGACCCACGGACTTGTGCACGTTCAGATTTTTAAGATGGTCTTGAACCAGTTCCTCTCCTACAGGGGGCGCAAGGTCTTCATTCTCACAGTCCCTGCGTCTGCCTTCCAGGACTTGGGTAGTTTGGTCAGAGCCTTTGCCATTGAAGACCAAGGCAAAGAATTCATTCAGAACCTCAGCCTTCTCCAAATCCTGTGTAGCCAGTTCTCCTGAGAGCTTCCTGAGGGTGCCTACATTCTCCCTAGTCTGTTTTTTATTTGCTATGTACTTGTAGAATCCCTTCCTGTTATCTTTAATACCTCTAGCTAAGTTTAATTCTAACTGGGCCTTAGATAGGCGGCTTAGGCCTCTGTGAAAAAAGAAGAAAAAAAAAAGCCAAGTCTCCCAACCTACTTCCACATCCCCGGGTGCTCACAGATTACGGACCAGGGTGAGGTTTCCAAGGTGCGAGCTATAATACCTGACACACCGGCCCGGGGAGAAAGAGCCGCAGGGACACGGCCCTAGTCCAATACACCAGTCACCAACCAGGCATATAAAACACGATAAAGCACAGCCAAACCCAATCACCATGAAAATCATACCCTAAACGCAGAAAGAAAACACGCCAGAAACTCACGACTGTGAAGCCCAAATGACCACGCCTTCCCCTCAGTGCCGTGCCGTGGCGCGGCGTGGCGTGGCGTGGCGTGGCGTGGCGTGGCCCCGCCCCGGCCGGCTGCTCTCGCGAGATCATTTCCGCTCCCGGCATCCATTTCACGGCTGGAGTGGAGGGGGTGGCTTTGAAAGAACATGAGAGTGGTTGCCATGTTGGGATTTTAGGGTACTTTCGTTGCGAGGTATGTTGAAGGAGTCTGCGCAGAGAAAGTCGTCGCTGGGAGTTCGGCGGAAGGAAGGTTGGATTCTAAGCGGGAGGAGTAGAACGCCTACTACGATTCTGAGGCGGGCTTGCTTAGTTGTTTGTGCTGGGTTTCAAAAGGAAGAGATCCTGTTCCTAACCGAGAAGCCAGTACCATGAGCGGGGGGGCGCCCTACATCGGGAGCAAAATAAGCCTTATTTCTAAGGCTGAGATCCGCTACGAAGGGATCTTGTACACTATCGACACCGAAAACTCCACTGTGGCGTTGGCTAAGGGTAAGGACCTGGCGGACCAGCAATGTCTCAGGGAGGGAAGTGGGACCGCTGGGGGCCCGTCGGAGATCGAGCAAGAACTTGAAATTGCGGTGAAGTAGTCCGTGGTGTTGTGCTCATGGGGGTCCTGTAGGTTGCGAGGGCCTACCAATAGCTGCGAGTCTTGGCAGATCTTTGGTAAGAGCCCACGTACTTTCAGCCGGAGGCGCGTCTTCCCGCCATCTTTCCCCGAAGGAGTGTCTGCCGTGGGGTTGAGGCGACCTGCCACGCTTCCCGGCAGAGGTGGAAGTGAGTGAAGGGTTAGGAGTGGTGGCGAGACAGTGCTGCGGAGGCCCATACTCCTGCGGCGCGGGCTGCTCCCCTGGTTTTGGGGGTGGGGTGCGTGTGTGGTATAAAAGGCTTAGAGTGGCCGCCGTGGTACAGTCGCGAAAGGGAGCCAAGAGCATTACCTAGTTAGGGGCTGCTCATAGGATGTTTGCGTAGAGTAAGAATGATGCCCTTCGCGGTGGAAGTGGTCCAGAGTTAGTGTGTAAGCGGGAGTAGGAGGGGGAAGCTGGAAATACGAGTCATTTGTATCGTAAGAGTTTTAGACCTGCAGGATACGGGGCCGCATATGACTGAACTCATGTATCCTGGGCTAGGAGATAACTGGGGTCTAAAGGGGTTCCTGTAAGTGCTAGGGTATCAACAAAGAAGGCTGATTGTGAGCTCTTAATTTCGGAGGTAGCTGTATGGCATTGTATAAATCGAAGTTGGGTACAGATGCTGGCATGAGAATGTATTGTCCAGAGAATATGTGTGTGTAAGCTGCTCGCTCACTCCCCCCCTCTTCCTCCCTCCACTCCTGGAGGGATGGGGAGGAGAAATAATCTAACTCCCATAGGTTGAGGTAAGAACAGCTCAGTAACTAAGGTGTAATACAAAAGTACTGCTACTACCACCAATAATAATAATAAGGGAAACAACAAGGGGAGAGAATATAAAAGTAAAAGGGGAAAAGGAAAAGAAACAAACACAAGTGATGCCCAATAAAATTGCTCACCACCTGCCAACCGATACTCAGCCCTACCCGAGCAGCGATCTGGGCCTTCTGGGTGGCTCCCCCTAGTTTATGTACTGGGCATGACGTGTTGTGGTATGGAATACCCCTTTGGCTAGTTTGGGTCAGTTGTCCTGTCTGCTTCCTCTCAGCTTCCCTTCCTTCCTGGCAGAGCATGAGATTGAAAAAGTCCTTGATCGGAGTAAACATTACTTGGCAACAACTAAAAACATCGGTGTGCTATCAGCACTGTTACCAGACTGAAGTAAAAAACTCAGCACTGCACCAGTTACTAGGAAGGAGGAAAATAACTGCTACAGTTGGACCCAGGACAGTATGTATAAGAAAGTTAGGAAGATATGTCTACAGAAAAGAGATTCAGACTGGCAAGTAAGAAAAGAGTATCTTTGTTAGGAAGATATGTCTACAGAAAAGAGATTCAGACTGGCAAGTAAGAAAAGAGAAGAGGATCTTTGAAACAGGGCATTGAAGAACTTTGCTGTTTCTTGTGCATGATAATGTGCACTCAGTGCAAGTGTATTAGCCATGGCAGTGATTGTGTAATATTGAAGTAAAAAATTAAGTCAGAACTTTTAATAACTTTAATAATAGATTTTGCATAACTCAATGGTATTTTACTTTACACTTGACTCTGTAAAGTCTCTCTAAGTAATCTAAATGCATATATGTAAGCAGAGAGTTTATCTAGCCATTAGGAAAAGGGGAAAATTGCTCATTGTGTATACTAAATATTTGGGACTGAGAGTATTCTGAACCTCAGTTCCTGTTTGGTATGATAAATTTAGCAGTTCACCATAATGATAATGTATTTTACATAATAGGTGTTTATAATAGTTGGGCTGTGGAGTTGATACTGTCAGGCAGTTTGTTAGCTTTCATCTTGCTTTGGCCTTTGTGGTAGTTCTTGTTTGTGTGCCTTGTCACTGTAAGGCTCTCTTTTTCCCCTTCTCCCTACCAACAAGTATTATTTAAGAAATCAATTGCTTTGGTCTGTAAATTCTTACATTCAAAATGCTCTGAAACACCTTATAGTTGGCTTGGTCCTAGGCTTGCATAGTTAATTTGTGGGACATTTAGCTTTTGTGATATGTTTCTTACTTCTAAAGTTGCCTTTTGGTTAAATTATCTTGCTGGTATTATCTGTTTAAAAACCACAGCTAGTATTTATATGAGAAAAAAAACAGAGCACTGTTAGAAATTCCAGTTGAATCCTGTGATTGTGAAGGTTTTTACAAAAGCACTTAGAAGAATCTCATCCTCAAGGAACTTGCAATAGCCTTGCCTTAAATTGGACAGTTTTTCTGCTGACCAAGCTGATTTTGCATGACTTCTCAAGAGTGGTTAAGTCATATTATGGCATATCTACTGAAGTGTACATATGTAAGATAGATCAAACTGCAGTTCCAAATCTGATCATCTCTCTTCCTATAGCTCTCATCAGAAATGTAAGTCTTAACCATTAAATCTGCTTTAATAAAACTTGGCTGAGTTAGCTGAAGAAAGTTTTGTAATATAGTGTCATGATCCAGAAGAGAATGAACCAGTATTTCTGGGTCACCTGGAACCAAAAATATTGAGATTAATCTGGAAGCTGATAACGACCAGATCAGACTGTAAAACAGTTCACTGTGCTCATGAACAAAATGCTCAACACTAGGGTATTGAAGGTTCTGAATAAATGAAGGTTTAGATCACATGAGTGTAGTATGATAGCTTATATGTAAGATGGCAAGTGTGGTTCATTATGGTCAGGTCCTTATGTGAAAAAAACAGATCTTCCTTTTGAACTGTCTGTAGCTGTGAATATATTGATGAGATAAGTTATCTCTTCCTGTGGTGAGTCCAGAAGTCATACCAGAACTGTTTACCATGGATTTTTACCACAAATGTCAAACTGCCAGAAAGAGACAAGAAAAAGCCCCAAAAGATGACTCGGCTTTTTCATTTGCTCTGCTAGGTAGCTGGCTTGAGTGCAGGGTGTTTTATCATTATTTATTTCCTAACTTAAATTTTTTGACGTAAAGTTCAAAAGTAGAGGTAGAATCTGTTCTTGAATAACTACAGATTTGCCTAACAATAGGACTTGTGTGGGCTAAACTGAAGTCTGAGTTTAATCTCAAAGTTGTACATATGGAATTGCTTCATTTAGCTTAAATCTTCAGGGGTTTTAGACAAAAATATTTTTTTGGTTGCTAACAGGGTACTGATTGTAGTCTTTGCCTACTGAGGGGCAATCTCCTATAGTTCTCTAATCAGCATTTTATTTATGAAGCTGTGATCCTTTTACTAGCAGAAGTTATGGCCTCTCTTGCAAATTAGAGGAAGACAGCAACTGTTTAAATAACAGCATTTTTGTCCTAAGCTGGAGTCTGATAAGGGAAAGCAGCACAGTCTTTCACAAAGTGTTAAAGTGTGTTACTTAAATAACAGGGAGAACTCCTATCTCTATCAGATTACAAATGTTAAGCAAGTTACACAAGTATTTGAGGTTTTTATATTTTATTGGTGTATTGGGTCAGAAAAGGCTTTGTTCTCTGACACCAGCAGGGAATCTGTAGGCATGTGGGTATAAGAAACAAAATTATTTCCTGTCTCTTTGGTATAATGCATCAGTTTTCACTTATCACCATTGAGACTTACATTTGGAACCATTGTCATTAATAATAGATATTAACGAAATCACTTTCAGTAACTTTAGTAGTTAAATTTCTGGCATTTTTAACCATCCATGATAGTGTTTTCCATAGTTTAAAGGACACATGAGAGAAAACTTCCCTTTCTTTTAGACTTTTATGCAAAATTAATTGGCTAAAGGGCTTGGAAATGTAGGCAAAGAAAGCTAAATTCTTGTAGAGACTTGAAGTGTTTCTTATAGTTCAGGGGTGGGAGCAGGAAGGGGAAGGATTAAATTTATCACCTTGGGAAGAAGGGATGGTTAACAGGTTTAGATTGGATATTAGGAAAAATTTCTTCACAGAAAGTGATCAGGTATTGGAACAGGCTGCCCAGGGCAGTGGTGGTGTCACTGTACCTGGAAGTGTTCACAAACTGTGTAGATGAGGCCCTAGATAATATGGTTTAGTGGTGGTCTTGGCTGTCCTGGGGCTGGACTTGATGACCTTAAAGGTCTTTTTCCAACCTAGCTGATTCTACGATTCTACTTAGGCATAATGTCACGTATGTGAATCCTGTTAGGCTCATAGGTGTTAGTTTCTGTCTAGGTAGGCACTTAATTGTGTGTATCTAAACTGACAAAAAAGTAAGTTAATGAGTTGGCTTTTAACATGTGTTTTGTTTGTAAGTCCCTAAGCCAGTTTAGCTCATTTAAAACCAACCAACCAATCCCCCAAACAAACCAACCCCACCCTCAAAGCACACAAAGAAAATGCACACACAGGAAAAAAAAAACAAAAACAAACAAAAAAAAACAAAACAAAAAACAACAAACCAACCAACAAAAACCCACCACACTTAAATTGACAAGGTAAGATTAAATGTGTTTATCATAGTTCTGGTAAGTGTTACAAGACTATATCTTTCACATGCTTATTTTAATTTCCTCTCTTCACTGTTATACTATATATCACATTATCACAATATGCTAGAGATTGGAAGGGACCTCAAAAGATCATCTAGTCCAATCCCCCTGCTGGAGCAGGAACACCTAGATAATGTTACACAGGAATGTCTCCAGAGAAGGAGGCTCCACAACCTCCCTGGGCAGCCTGTTCCAGTGTTCTGTCACCCTCACTGAGAAGAAGTTTCTTCTCAAGTTTAAGTGGAACCTCTTGTGTTCCAGTTTGTACCCATTACCCCTTGTCCTATCATTGTTTGCCACTGAGTAGAGCCTGGCTCCATCCTCGTGACACTCCCCCTTTATATATTTATAGACACTAATAAGGTCACCCCTCAGTCTCCTCCAAACTATAGAGACCAAGCTCCCTCAGTCTTTCCTCATAAGGGAGATGCTCCACTCCCTTAATCATCTTCGTTGCCCTTTGCTGGACTCCCTCCAGCAGGTCCCTGTCCTTCTTGAACTGAAGGGCCCAGAACTGGACACAATATTCCAGATGCGGTCTCACCAGGGCAGAGTAGAGGGGAAGGAGGACCTCTCTCGACCTACTAACCACCCCCCTTCTAATACACCCCAGGATGCCATTGGCTTCTTGGCCACAAGGGCACAGTGTTGGCTCATGGTCATCCTGTCATCCACTAGGACCCCCAGGTCCCTCTCCCCTACACTGTTCTCTAACAGGTCGTTTCCCAACCTATACTGGAACCTGGGGTTGTTCCTGCCCAGATGCAGGACTCTACACTTTCCCTTGTTATATTTCATCAAGTTATTCCCTGCCCAACTCTCCAGCCTGTCCAGGTCTTGCTGGATGGCAGCACAGCCTTCTGGCATGTCAGCCACTCCTCCCAGCTTAGTGTCATCAGCAAACTTGCTGATAGTACAATCAGTTTTCTCATCTAAATCATTGATGAATATATTAAATAATACTGGTCCCAGTACTGACCCTTGAGGCACTCCACTAGTTACAGGCCTCCAACTAGACTCCGCCCCATAGACTACAACTCTCTGGCTTCTCTCCTTCAGCCAGTTCACAGTCCACCTCACTACCTGATCATCCAGACCACACTTCCTCAATTTATCTGTGAGGATGCTGTGGGAGACTGTGTCATGCTTTGCTGAAGTCAAGGTAGACCACATCCAGCACTCTGCCATCATCCATCCACCGTGTTATTTCCTCATAAAAGGCTAAGAGATTAGTCAAGCATGATTTCCCCTTGGTGAAGCCATGTTGACTGCCCCTCATAACCCTCTTAGACTTGATATGCCTTAAGATGGCACCAAGGATAAGGTGTTCCATCACTTTCCCAGGGATGGAGGTGAGGCAGACCGGTCTATAGTTACCTGGGTCCTCCTTCTTCTTGCCCTTTTTGAAGACTGGAGTGACATTTGCTTTCCTCCAGTCCTCAGGCACCTCTCCCATTTCCCAAGAATTGGTAAAGATGATGGAGAGTGGTCTAGCAATGACTTCTGCCAGTTCCCTCAGCACCCGCGGGTGCATCCCATCTGGACCCATGGATTTATGGATGTCCAGATTGCTCAACTGATCTCTAACCCATTCCTCATTGACTAAGGCAAACCGCTCCGTTGACCTGACTTCATCTAAGGTCTCAGGGGTACAGGGCTCTTCAGGACTGCCTGCAGAGGGTAGGCAGAGAAAAAAAAAAGGCATACAGTAACTCTGCCATCTCTGTATTTTCTGTCACCAGGGCACCCATCCCGTTCATCAGTGGGCCTACATTGCCTCTGGTGTTAGTTTTATCTGCCATGTATTTGAAAAAGCTCTTTCTGCTGTCCTTGACCCTTCTCGCCAGGTTTAATTCTAAGGAGGCCTTAGTCATCCTACCTGCCTTCCTACATCCTCTAGCAGCAGCCTTATATTCCTCCTAAGTGGCCAGCCCCTCCTTCCATGACCTGTAAACTCTCCTCTTCCACTTGAGCATACCCAGCAATTCCCTATTTAGCCACGCAGGTCTCCTGGCCCTCTTCCTTGATTTCCTACGTGTCGGGTTGCTCTGATCTTGAGCTCAGAAAAAGCATTTCAGGGAGCGAGCTGAGCACACCGATTTCACCCTAGGATTATAGGAGGCCTCCCAGTCTTCATCAATTCTGGAGTGCTGCCCCACTGGGGCAAGCCCAGCTACAACCCCATCCCCCTTCGAATCTAGTTTAAAGCTCTCCAAATGAGCCCTGCTAATTTGTGCCCCAGCATCCTTTTGCCTCTGTGAGATAAACGTTTCCCACATGCCATTGTCCAGACTGGTGCCCTATAAAACCAGCTGTTATCAAAGAATCCAAATCCATGCCTGCAGCACCAGTCTCAAAGCCAATCGTTTATGGACTGAATTTTCCCATTCCATCCCACATCATCAGTGGAAGATGGAAGGAGTGAGGAGAAGATCCCTTGAGCCCCAGACTCTTTCACCATCCGCCCCAAAGCCCTGTAGTCTTTCTTCATCCCCCTCAGACTGTGGGAAGCAGCTTCCCCCCCACCTGTCTGGAAGACCAGCAGCGGGTAGTAGTCTGTTGGGTGCACCAGGTTGGGGAGCTCCCTGGTGATATCCCTGAGCCGGGCTCCAGGCAGACTACACACTTCCCTATGATGAGGGTCAACTCTGCATATCAGGCCCTCTGTTCCTCTCAGAAGGGAATAGCCTACTACAGTGACCCTTCTTTCTTTCTTATCAGAGGCAGTCTTGAGGTGCAAAGTCGACTGCCTTTTCCTATGTGGCCTTGTAGGCTGGCCTTGCCCCACATTCTCACCTACCTCTCCTTCAAGATCCAGGGCCTCGAACCTATTACAGAGGGACACCTGGGGAAGCAGGGCAGGAAGGGGGGGGGTCCCACGAGGCCCAACTGGAACTTGCTTCCAACCCTCGTCATCTTTTTGGTCCCCTACCTCTGCGCAACAGCTACAGGGCAGGGGCTGTCTCGGGCCATCCCCCTCTGTCTGAGAGGGCAGGGGGTCCTTCGCCTTTTAGGGGGTATCTCCCTGGAACCATTCCGACTGGCAAGCCAGGGAGTTACTCCACCAACAGATCTCCCTTTCATATTCCCTGATGGTTCTCAGCGTCTCAACCTCCTCCTTAAGTCTTGCCACCAGGCTAAGTAGATCTTCTACCTGCTCACACCTCACACAGGTGGAATGCTGTCCTCCCTCCCCCGGCAGCAGCAGGCTCTGGCACTCCCTGCATTCAGAGACCTGAACAGCCACGGTTTGGGACGGGGTCTCTCTCTGTGTTGCTGCAGTCTTCTTACTGCAAACTCTCTTTCTGGAGGCGACCATATTGGTCCGCAGTCGGACACCATCAACAGGGTCAGCAACACGACCTGCTTGTTCCTCCCTGCGCCTGGTAGGCAGCGACCGGTCCCTTCCCTCTCAAAGGCTCTTTCAAGGCAAGGGGCAGGGGAGTGGTCACTGTCACTGTGGGAACGCCCCTCGCCACATCAGCCGCTCTCTCGCAAGGGCTGCTGGGGCTTTGGGGATCGGGAGATGTCGGGAATTGCGATGTCTCTGCGCTATTCCCTCTGATTTTTCTTAATCTCCGTTGATCCTCGCGGTCGCTGAAGCGTGCCGGCTGTGGCTCTAGCTAGGCTAGCTCCGATCAGCTGACTGAATGCTAGTAGCGAGTTTAAGCCGCTTTTAAATTGAGATTGACCCCTTGGCTTTTGGAGTCAAGGATACAAAGGATCTGATGCCAGCTATACCCC
Source organism: Pezoporus wallicus (assembly GCF_028554395.1). Lineage (NCBI taxonomy): Eukaryota > Metazoa > Chordata > Aves > Psittaciformes > Psittacidae > Pezoporus > Pezoporus wallicus. The sequence continues at coordinate 92,985 of NW_026635244.1, forward strand.
AACTGAGAAAGAGATACTGGCAGCCTATGAGGCAGCTGCTTCTGAAGTGATTGGTGCTGAAGCACAGCTCCTCCTGGTAGGCCGGTTGCCCATGCTGGGCTGGATGCTCAAAGGCAGGGTTTCCTCTACACATCATGCAACCGATGCTACATGGAGAAAGTGGGCTGCACTAATTACACAATGAGCTCAAATAGGAAATCCCAGTCGTCCAGGAATTCTAGTAGTCATCATGGACTGGCCAGAGGGCAAAGATTTTGGAACGTCACCAGAGGAGGAGTTAATGCGGGCTAAAGAGGCCTTACCATATAATAAACTGTCAGAAAGTGAAAAGCAGTATGCCTTGTTTACTGATGGGTCCTGCCATATTGTGGGAAAGCGTTGGAGATGGAAGACAGCTGTATGGAGTCCTGCTGAAGGAGAGAGTCACTCATCACAGTGCTGATTTATTGGCTCTCAAAGTTGTTGCTCTTTACCTTGGAGTTTCAGCATGTTGTACCTTACTAACAGCCAGTATTTGCTGTTTTAGTGTTTATCAGCTGGGGGGCCTGGGCTAATGTTCTTGTTTCACTGTACTTTATGGTAATGACTTATAATTCAATAGACTCATTGATTATGAAACTGATCTGGCTTGTGTTCCCAGTCTGACCTCCAAAGTTAAGCAGGGTCTCCTTTGGGTCTTGTCTAGGGTTAAATGATGATATAGGAGGACCAAGAGATGTTCCCTGAGGCTGGACAATCATGAGTGGCAGGTTGTGTGAGCTAGTATGGGTAAGTACCTAGGCCAGTGAGCCCCTCCAGTGTTTTGGAACTTCACCACCGAACAAGTGCAAAATCTGGAAATTTTAGTAAAGCATGTAAATGAATTTTTTTGTCATCCCGGTCATACTGGAGAGGGAGAAGTCATGGCAGTGTGCTGGGCCTTGGTCTATACTTACAGAGTCTTGTTCTACACTATCCATCACCTTCAAAGGGAAAAAAATGTCTTGGGATCTGATGGCAAAGCAACAGGCAAAGTAGCTACTCTAACTCCAAATACAGCAGCTGTACCACCTGCAGTGCCAAATACAGCAGCTACGCCAACCCCTCTGCCAAGTACAGCAGCTACACCAACCCCAGTGACAAGTACTGCCACTACTCAAACCAGAAACGCAACAGTCAATGCTGCTGTTCCAGCTCCAAGCACAGCAGCTACACCAACACCAGTGACAAGTACAGCAACTACCCTAACCGCAACAACAGGTACTGCAGGCACTCCAGCCGCAGTGGTAATCACTTCAGCTAAACCACAGGATCGGTTTGTGCAAATATTGGTTGCCCCTGTATGTAAAGGGAAATGCAAGTAAAAGACAAAAGGATGAAGAAGCAATATAAAGAAACAATTATTACCAGGAACAGCATTTGGTCAGGAGTTATTGTTACATTAATCAGAGGAAGAAGAGGCGAGTTCTCAATCCCAGACCTCAACTGAGCTGCAGATTATGCAAGTAGGTTTTCCCCGTCGACCATGGGAGCACATCATAACCTGGTTGCTTTGATACTGGGGTAATGAGGCCTATGGTCATGAACTAGAAGGATGGGAAGCCAATCAGCTGGGATCACTTGCTAGGGAAGGAGGAAATAAACGAAATTGCAAAAGAGAAACAATCATTCAGTCTTTGGTGGTGGCTCTTGGCAGTTGTGAAAGAAAGGTTTCTGTACAAGGACCATTCAATTTTTGGGAATAAAATGGCAAGATGCATGTTGCTAGATCCCCACAGGTGTGATCAACAAGATAACAGCAATGTTTCCACCAACTAATAAGAAACACAAGCTTTCTTGGGTGTTGTGGGGTTCTGGAGAATGCACATCCTGAATTACAGTTCGACTGTAAGCCCTTTCTATCATGTGACCTGGAAGAAGAATGATTTCAAATGGGGCCCTGAGCAGCAACAAGCCTTTGAACAAATTAAATGAGAGATAGTGCATGCAGTAGCCCCTGGGCCAGATGTGAAAAATATACTCTACACTGCATCTGGGGAGAATGGTCCTTCCTGGAGCCTCTGGCAGGTTGCCCATGCTGGGCTTGGATGTTCAAAGGCAGGGTCTCTTCTACACATAATGCAACCGATGCTACATGGAGTAAGTGGGCTGCACTAATTACACAAAAAGCTCAAATAGGAAATCTCACTCATCCAGGAGTTCTGGAAGTCATCATGGACTGCCCAGAGGGCAAAGATTTTGGAATGTCACCAGAGGAGGAGGTGATGCATGCTGAAGAGGCCCCACCACGTTATAAACTGCAATTGCTACAATTAAGCAAGCCAAGCGGTTAAAGCCTCTTTGGTATGGAGGACGATGGCAGAAGTACAAATATGGGGAGGCCTCCAGATTGATTATATCACACTCCCACCAACCTGCCAAGGCAAGTACCATGTGGTTACCATGTTAGAACCAACTACCGGATGGCTGGAAACATATGCTGTGCCCCACTCCACTGCCCAGAACACTGTCCTGGGCCTTGGGAAACAGATTTTTTTGTGGCGACACGGCACCCCAGGGAGAATAGAGTTAGATAATGGGACTCATTCCTGGAGCAACATTCTAGACACTTGGGCCAAAGAGCATGGCATTGATTGGATCTATCACATCCCCTACCATGCACCAGCTTCTGGGAAAATTGAACTGTACAATGGGCTATTTAAAAACTACACTGAGAGCCATGGGTGGTGGGACTTTAAAATATTGGGATACACATTTACTGAAGGCCACCTGGTTGGTCAACACCAGAGGATCTGCCAACAGGGATGGCCCAGCCCAGTCAGAACTTTTATATATTGTAGAAGGGGATAAAATTCCTGTGGTGCACATAAGGAATTTGCTCGGGAAGACAGTCTGGGTTATTCCTGCTTCAGGGAAAGGCAAACTCACTTGTGGTATTAACTTCATTAGGGACCTGGATATACTTGGTGGGTAATGCCAGAAGCTGGGGAAGTCCAATGTCTACCTCAAGGTGATTTAAGGGGGAAACAGCCAATGAACTCAATTGTATGCTATTGTCTGCTATGTAGCACTTTTATAGCCCCTCAACTAGTTGTCTTCAGGTCACCAGCGACTGGCCCTGACTTCCCTCTGGCCATCATCCCAATGAAGAATGAACTTTGTGGAAACCAGACGACTTCCACGATGTCATCAGCAGACAACACTCCAACACTGCACACTGTCTCTCCTGCTCTGAAAGACCATCACATGAGATGGAGCCTGACGTCTTGGACCGGATGAGCTCAGCAGCTTTATAGGGACTGTTCCTTGCACTAAGGAATGATCTCTCTCTTTGTGTTTGTGTGGATGCATTTGTGTGTGTATATATATGTGAGACAAGATTGATGGTATATTGAAAAATGTGGACTCTGAGCCTGGCATGAATGGTATGGAATAAGGGGTGGATACTGTCTTGGGTTCTGCCATAGCAGTTGTTTTTCTCCTTTTTAGTAGTTGGTCCAGTTCTGTCCGTTTGACTTTCAGCCTGGGAACAAGGCTGATAACACAGCTGCGTTTAGTTGTTGCTGAGTAATGTTTACTCTGACCAAGGACTTTTTGAGTCTCATGCTCTGCCAGGGAGGAGGGGAAGTCAGGCGAAGCAGAGACAGGACACCTGACCCAAACTAACCAAAGACGTATTCCATACCACATCAGGTCATGCCCAGTTCCATGCTCTCCAGCCTATCCCTGACATAAAGGGCAATTCCCCCTCCCTGCCTGCAGGTCCTGTCTTTTCTAAAGAGCCTATAACCTTCCATTCCAACTCTCCAGTCATAGGAGCTGTCCCACCATGTTTCTGTAATACTGATGATACCATATCCCCATAGATGTGCACATATCTCTAATTTCTCTTGTTTGCCCTTCATACTACATTGCTCTGAGCATTTATTATAGGTGCTAGCAACTGACTGTGTGTGTTAAGATGGAATGATACTCACCTCCCCCAGCATGTCGAGTTTAAAGCATACTACCAAGGCAGCCCTTCCCCTTCATTGTCAGATTAGCTCTCCCAACCACCAGTGGACCTGGTCTCTCAAATTGAGTCCCATGTTCTAAATATCCAAACCCTTGACTATGGTACCAGTCTTCTAACCATTTATTAACCTGCCACATCCGCCTAGCCTTTTTAAGGTCCTCCCTTTTATACTGGAGAATTGATGAGAAGACTATCTGAACTCCAGAGCCCCTAACCACCTCTCCCAGGGCTCTGTAGTCCTTCAGAATGTTTTCTGGGCTGCTGCTATTTATATCATTAGCACCCATGTGGGTGACTAGAAGTGGGTAATACTCATTGAGACTCACTAGACCAGGCAGCCTCTCAGCAACATCCCTGATCTGAGCCCCTGATAGGCAACACACGTCCCTTGAGAGTGGGTCAGGGTGACAGATGGGTGCCTCTGTCCCTTTCAAAGTAGAGTTCCCTATTATTATGACCTGCTGCTTTTTCTTGGTGGCACCAGTAGTGATCCTCTTTACTGGTGCATCAGCTGGTTGTTCATGTGGTGAGGTGTGTTTCCTTGTTAGCCCCCTGCAGAACTGCAAAGCATTTCTGGGTGGGGACATCAGATTTAGGAGGAAGCCCCTTGCTTTTAATTGTTCTCTTCCTCCTCTTTTTTCTTTTTTTTTTTTTTTGTTTTGTTGTTTTTACTAGTTCCCAGCTTCCTGAGTTAATGACCTCCTTCTTTCCTGCATGAGCTACAATGTGCACTTGAGGCCCCTGCACAGTTTTGGGCCTGCAAGAAGTCCTGCTTTCTCTCAGCCTGAACATGATGATCTTAAGGTCCTTTCCAACCCTAACTATTCTATGATTCTAAGGCAAAGTGCCAGGTCTTGAACTTGGGCCACAAGAACCTCATGCAACAGCACAGGCTTGGGGAAGAGTGGCTAGAAAGCTGATCGTGGAAAAGAACTTGGGGGTGCTGATTGATGAAGCTGAGCGTGAGCTAGGTTGTGTCCAGGCAGCCAAGAAGGTTAGCAGCATCCTAGCCTGTATCAGCAATCATCCCCCTGTACTGCACTGATGAGGCTGCACCTTGAATCCTGTGTTCAGTTCCGGGCCCCTCACTAAAAGAGAGACATTGAGGTGCTGGAGTGGGTCCAGAGAAGGGCAACAAAGCTGGTGAAGGGTCTAAAGCACAAGTTTGATGAGGAAAGGTTGAGGTAAGTGGTGGTGTTGAATCTGGAGAAGGCCCAGGGTGTACCTTATTGTTCTCTACAACTACCTTAAATGAGGTTGTAGTGAGGTGAGGGTCCATCTCTTGTCCCAAGTAATTAGTGATAGGATAAGAGATAACGGCCTCAAGCTGTGCCAGGGGAGGTTTAGATTGGATATTAGGAATAATTTTTTCACAGAGAGGGTGATCAGGCATTGGAACAGGCTGCCCAGGGAAGTAGTAGAGTCACTGTACCTGGAGGTGTTCAGAAAGGGTGTAGATAAGGCCCTCAGTGATAAGGTTTAGTGGTGGTCTTGGCAGTCCTAGGGTAATGGTTGGACTTGATGATCTTAAAGGTCTTTTCCAACCTAATTGATTCTATGAAACTCATGTAGTCCTTGATTCACAGGAATTATGGACCAGACTTTGTTGGTGTCCAGACTTTGTTGGTGTTCATATTGCTATAATCTCCAGAAAGTGTTTGCACAAAATCTGCTTTGTTGCTTCCCCTTACTACAAAACAGTCAAAATAATCAATGTGAGTGATAGTGTAAGTGATGTCTCGGTGAGAAATAGGTGTCTTTCTGCATGATTTTTTTCAACTGGCATTTCTAAGATGAAATGACTTGTTTATGTCTGAGCAGTTGATAATAACAGAGGATATGCTGCCTATTTGCGTTTGGTTTGTTGTTTTTTTTTTTTCTTTTGTTTTTTGTGGTGGGGTTTTTTGTTGTTTTTTTTATGGTTGCACAAAATTTTATTTTTCATTTAAAGCTGTTGGTCTCTGAAGTATATTTGAAGCCTTTTTTGTTGAATGTAGGATTTTTTTTATTTTTTTTTTCTGCCTTCCCAATTTTGCAGTTCGCTCCTTTGGTACAGAGGATAGACCAACTGATAGACCTATACCACCTCGTGATGAAGTCTTTGAGTATATTATATTCCGTGGCAGTGACATTAAAGATCTGACTGTCTGTGAGCCACCAAAGCCCCAGTGTTCTTTGCCACAGGACCCTGCTATTGTTCAGGTAAGTAAAAGCATATTTTTAGATGTTTTTTGCTGTTATAACTTGGTAGCTTTAAGTGCTCTCTAGCTGAGTGTTTAAAAAATAAAATGTTTGTTGCGGTGAAGTTCACGACTCAATGTAAAGAACTGTGGAAAGACTTTGTTCTTTTGAATCATTTCTTTTAACTATGAAAATTAAGATTGAAATCTAATTATAGCACAAAGCACTGGATACCAAAGCTGTCAGTTTTTCTAAAACAGCTAATGACTTTTGGTAGACCCTGATGCCTTTTCTAAAAGATACTGGGCTTAGGAGGACATGTGTGTGAGATTTGGTGGAAAGATCAGGCTTGGTATAAGTCAAATGGAATAAAAGCTGAGACCTCTCCAAATCATTAGTGATTTTTTTTGTTTGTCTGTTTTTGGTGATTGTGACTCTAAAAAGTGTTTCATCTTGCTATGTGTTTTTAAAAAGGCTTCATACTAAAGGGCAGTTACCTGAAAAAGGAATACTTGGTTGCTTGAAGAGAAAGCGACTTGCAACTTGAAGCCTTCAAAAAGCGACTTGCAACTTGAAGCCTTCAAGGTTAATCTGTTATTTTGTAGTAAATGGACTGACAGGGCTAGTTATTTTTGATTACTGAAATTTGTTGGCTTATTGATTGTTTGTGGGGTCTCTTAAAAATCACCCGAGAGCAAGATGGAAGTTTTTGGTTTAAATGCAACTTGGTAATTCTGTTTAAGTGCTTACATTTCTAATGTTCAACTATTCCATAAGATAAAATTCTTGGTACTTCCTTACAGAGTACCCTTGCAGTCCTCCGAGGACTTTTGCTAAATGTGATGCAACTTCTTCTGTCAGTGGGGGTTAAGAGCTGTGAAATAGCATTACTGCTAACCCCAATAACAGTAATAACCCTGACTTTCTCCAGTATGCTTGGGTCTTTTGTTATTCATGTGATATTTGAAACTTCAAGGAAAAAGATAAGGCATTTTCCAAATTTGCTGACAAAAGCTTATACGTGTCTGACAAAAGTGTTAGTATCTGAGGTTTTAGGGAAAAAATTGCAGAATTTTATGGTACTGTTTTCACAAGTTTGTGATCTTGGAAAGGTAAAAGTACTTTCTAAACTGTGTAATGCTTGTGAAAATGCTTTCTGCTAACTGTTGTCTGTTACAAGTTTTCATACAGAGTAATGTGTGTAATTCAAATTTTTTTTTTGTTCTATTTTCACTTGTGTTAAAGTGGCTACGTTCTTGATATTTAAAGAAGCAACTTTATGAATGTTGAGGTCTTGTACACATATTAGCCACAGTGGTAGGGTAAATTTAAATAAGTGTTAATTTCTGCATTTCTTGCCCTGCAGAATTATTTCTTACTTTTTCTGTAAACATGAATTTCTGCAAGTGTTTTGTCTTTAGTCTTCATTAGGATCTTCGACTGCATCTTCATTCCAGAATGTGGGATCCTATGGTTCTTTTGGGAGAATGCCTGCTTACAGTCAGTTTAGTCCAAGCCCGCTGGTGGGGCAGCAGTTCAGTGCTGTTGGAGTTGGTATGTTGCTTTTTATTATTTGGTGTTTTACTATAAGTCAAATTTCATGTGTGTGCATAGACAGTAATCACTGTTACAATTTCATCTGTCTTGCCCTAAAGGCAGATCAAAAGTCTTCAGTCTGTATCAGTCCCACAACTTAGCTCAAAAGTAGAGTGTCTTTCATGGAAACTTACATTCCTGTAATTCTTGTGGCATCAGCATTACTCCTAGTACTGAAAATGTTAGCCAGGTGAAAGGAAGGCTGTAGAACTGGCCATAACTTGATATCAGTTAACAAGATGTGACAGTCATATTTCTGTTTAAAATACATTAAATGGAAATATATACCAATACTGTTTATTTATTACTCTGCAAGATGCTATCATGATTATGCTATGTTAATACTTGTGACATAAAAGTTAGCAGTGTTTTTTTTTGTGTGTTGTTTTTGTTTGTTTGTTTGGTGGTTTTTTTGGTGTTTTGTGTGTGTGTGGTGCAGGTTTTGTTGTTTGTTTTTTTTAAAGTATCAAAATATTAGTCTTACCAACTTTCTATGAATACATATATCACGTTATTCTTAAATTGTATGGGAAGGGCAGATTTTATGTGTATTCTATAATAACTGCCTAATATGATATTCTATAATAACTGCTAATCATTTAGTGCTTATTAAAAGAAAAAGCAAACAAAACCCCAGAAAAAAAGTCTAAACCAAGTTTTACAACTATATTATTTCTTTCAAAGCAGGAGATTCTTTAACATCTTTTGGAACAGATTCTTCAGCCAGCAGTAGCATGTCCCAAAGCACTGCAGTTGGTTCTGCATTTACAACAGATGTAAGATCACTAAAACCACAAATGTCTCAAGGTAAATCTTTTTTAATAACTCTTTGATCATTTTTGACCAATTGTGTTCCTGTGACTTAGGTGGTTGCCAGAAATGCTAACTAAACAGTTAAAGCCTGTTATGAAACACCTGATATTGAAATCAGAAAGCACTGAGAGGCTTTGCACTTCCTCTTTAAAAGTGTTTTCCCATCTTGGTGTGCTATATAGGAAACTTAGCAACACATTTGATTTTCTTCTTAAAGCATCTATATTGAAGAGTAGGACTTAGTTCCATTGAATACTGTTACCAAATAAGTGCATATGGAAATTCAATATCTGGTTTTATTGCTGACATGACAAAAGTCAAGATACTTCATGCTGACTGAATTGTGAAGTCCTTCAGCCTACAATTTTAAATTCTTTATTAATGTATATTTATATAAATATTAACAACAGACCTGATTGTCCGTAGAGAAAGTGACATGGTAGTTAAGTCAGCTTAATAGTAATAGAATGTATGGGTAGTTTGTGTAATACTGGAAAAAGAAAGTAGAAACAGAAAGGAAATTCTTTATGCTTTTTGAGGGGCAAAGAAAAAAGAAACTAAATGTTGAGCACCTTCCTTGTCTCTAAATTGGAGCGACATCAATTTGATGGATGGACCACTCGGTGGATAAAGAACTGGCTGGATGGCCGCACACAAAGAGTTGTGGTCAATGGCTCAGTGTCCGGCTGGAGACCAGTAATGAGTGGCGTCCCTCAGGGATAGGTGTTGGGACCGGTCTTGTTTAACATCTTCGTCGCTAACATGGACAGGGGGATTGAGTGCGCCCTCAGCAAGTTTGCTGATGACACCAAGCTGTGTGGTTCGGTTGATACCCTGGAGGGAAGGAATGCTATCCAGAGGGACCTTGACACGCTTGTGAGGTGGGCTGATGCCAACCTCATGAAGTTTAACCATGCCAAGTGCAAGGTCCTACACCTGGGTCGGAGCAATCCCAGGCACAGCTAAGGTTGGGCAAAGAAGAGATTCAGGGCAGCCCTGTGGAGAAGGACTTGGGGGTGCTGGTTGATGAGAAAATGAACATGGGCTGGCAGTGTGCGCTTGCAGCCCAGAAAGCCAACGTTATCCTGGGCTGCATCAAAAGGAGCATGACCAGCAGGTTGAAGGAGGTGATCCTGCCCCTCTACTCTGCTCCTGTGAGACCTCACCTGGAGTATTGTGTGCAGTTCTGGTGTCCTCAAATTTGTAGATGAGAAATAACTCTTTGGGTTTTGGTTTTGTTTTGTCTTTGTCCCAGGTCATTCAAGCCCTCAGATAGATCATTTGAGAAGGAGCCCCACCATGGAACAAGCAGTACAAACAGCTTCAGCCCACTTGCCTACTCCAGCGCCAGTTGGGAGGAGGAGTCCTGTACCAGCCAGGCCTTTGATGTCTGTTAGCCAAAAATCATTAGAGAATCAGGAGCACAGACGAGGTAGCTTTGAATAATTTGGCTTATTTTTTAACATATGCGTATGAAGTGCTCTTTTTAAGGGTAATGTGTAGGAATTTTCTTGCTGTCCATTACTGGTTGACTGGCAGGCAGAGACCTGAATTATATATTTTTCTTTCTGAAGTCAAGCATATATTCTAAATATTTTTTTTTCTTGCAAGTTAAACTTGTATTTTTACTTTCTATAGGTTTGATTTTTTTTTTTTTTTTTTAAATCTGAACTATATACCTATATACAAAAGTATGGTCAGAAATACCGAATTGGATAAACAAATAATATTTTTATTTCCAGCTTTAGCTGAAGCACACAAGGTTTCAGTATCAGAAAGTGAACTCAGAAATGAAAACAAATGACAAATTGGTAAATCTTGTTTTGAGAAATAGAAATCATTGTTTCCAGACTTCATTAAGTTTTGTAAAAGTCTGCTAACATACATCACTGTGTAGTTTGCCAAGTGTTAGGACTTTGTTTCTAACAGCTAGAGAACTTGCAGTTCGGATTACAGTAGTAAAGAATTCATGTATTTAGAATTATTTCACATAATTGTTTCTAGCAGGTGACAGTAACTTTGCATTGAGTCAGAATCTTACAAGCACAAAAAGTCAACATTAAAGAGAAAAATCTCTTCTGATTGCTCCGTATTAAGCAATTTGAATAAAAATGCACAACCAAGCAGTATTCATGGATTTATAAACACAATAGCATGAAATAAAACCTGTAACTTTTCTACAAAAATACTGGACAGAAAAACCACTAACATTTTAACTCTTCTTCAAAAGCTTTATGATTTCTAGAAAGTCTTTTAGTACCCAACTTTAGTACCATTATGCTTTGTGTGTTACTGCCATAATTACTGTAAGTGAATTTGCAAATTACAAGCTGCTTCAGCAGGACTTTTAACAACAGAAGTGCAGGAAAGGATGCATGAAGTCCCAGCCTGTTACCCCAGGAATTTAAAAAGCAAACCAAAGAAAACAACCACCCCCACCACCCTCAAAGAAAAACCAATCCACAAAAACTAAACAGTTTCCCTCTTTTCAGTTCCAGGTGGACTTGCAGCACGGAGAGGCCGTGGAGGTCACAGAGGGGGTCGAGGAAGATTTGGTATTAGGAGGGATGGTCTAATGAAGTTTGAGAAGGACTTTGACTTCGAAAGTGCAAATGCACAATTCAACAAGGAGGAAATTGATAGAGAATTTCATAATAAACTTAAACTAAAAGGTAAACCAATTTTTGCTTTATATTTGACCATGGAAAAACTGTCTTGCTGTTTTAATCCTATCTTGAAGAACAACTTGTAAAAGACATATCCTATTAAGTCTTCTATGCAGTTCTTAACAACAACAACAAAAAAAAAGTAAACCGGGATCATCTGTTTAATTAAATATTTGCATCAATATTTGGGTTTTGAGGGAATTGTAACTAGCAAATATACATCATGTTCTAACAAGTCTGTTGGTTAAAAATTCAGATTACTGGAGCAGAAGTCCCAGCAGTGTTTACTTTTGAGTTCTGAAAAAGATGCAATAAAAGAAAACTTGTGTTTATGTTTTCAATTATTAATAGACCAAAAGCAGTCACAAAAACATGAGTTTGGGATCAAAACTTTGCTGGAGGATGCACAAGAGTTTCAATGTAAGGAAGTTTCTACCATTTATTTTGCGTTTACCCTTTTCTAAGGAGAAACAGGAATAGTTTGAGAAACATACTTACCAGCATGTTTGTCTTTATTTTTCCTAGTGGGCTTCTGTTTTAATTACTTCATTCTCTTGTAACCAGCCACCTGTTTGTTACACTGCTGTTACTATTTTTGGACAAAATTCTTATAGGTTAAAATAGGGAATTCCCTGTTTCAGTAAATGACTTCTAAAAAAAAGTAAACAAAAGGTAGGAATAAATGGTCAGATTTCAGTATAGAAAAAAAACACCAGTGGAGTCCCTAGGATTTGTTCACTGGTGCTTGCTTCTTTCTGGATCATTTTGAAAAGTTGACAGTTTGCTGTCGGTACTATATATTTTTTTCTTATGCAGAATAATAAAGAGGAAAGGGAAAGCAAACCATAAAGAGCTATTGAAATATTTTATGAGGCAGAGTGGTAATTGTGTGTGTGCGTGTTGTGGAAAGGTTAAGATGGCTATCTGAATTTTATGCATAGCATTATGAGGTGTAAATTTGTAAGCATTTAGGAATGAGACTTTAAGATTGCAATAGCTAGTTCTGCTGAACCACCATCTTCCTTTTCAGTGCCAGTCAAAACAGTAAGCTGAACTTCAGACATTATTAGGAAACAAATATATCATAAAGTCAGTTTATGGCATAGCTTGAATGCTTGCCCTGTGTCTCAAATGAGGTAATGGTAAAGGCAGAAAACAAAAGAGAAGGGCAACAGGGATGAGCAAAAACATTAATGGCTTTTATGAGGAATGACTGAGGCTTTTAAATCTGGAAAGGAGGTAGCTGGGATGATAGAAAATAGATGGCTATCAAATCCATTCTACCACAGGGTATTTTTTTGTTGTTGGTGGTTTTGGGGGAGGTGTGTGTGTTTTGTTGCTGGTTTTTGTTTGGGGTTTTTTGTGTTTTCTGGTTGTTTGCTTTTTTTTTTTTTTTTGTGGTTGTGTTTGGTTTTTGTTTGACTGTTCTTGTTTGGTTTGTTTTAATTAAACCCGCATCAAATATAGAGGGTATCAAACCTCCAGACAGCAGCAGCAAAAATCCTAATTTGTGTCAAATTATGACTTTCCCATTAAATTTTGGAGGGGGTTTTGTAGTTTTGAGCGTTCAGTATAGTTTCTGTCTGTCTGTGAATAAATTAGTGCTGTTTTGTTTAGTATGATGGTCTGGAAAGCTTCTGTTTACTTGAATTTTCCAGAAGATAAACTTGAGAAACCAGAGAAGCCTGTAAATGGAGAAGACAAAGGTGACTCAGGTGTTAATAACCAAAAGAGTGAAGGGAATGCAGATGAGGAAGATCCACTTGGCCCCAACTGCTACTATGACAAAACCAAATCCTTCTTTGATAACATCTCCTGTGATGACAATAGGTATGGCCTATTAATAGGTAAGGGGAAGCTTGTTAGTCTACTTAATGCATGTTTATGTTGCAAGGTAGTGTCAGCACTACTTGTTACAATCGGCTCTGATTCGAAAGTGAGTAAAACCTATTTCCACATGCAGTGGGCAAAAACTGAAATAGGAATACCAAGCACAAAATTTCTTTGTAGCCAAGTGCAGTGCAATAATAGGAAAATATTTTAAAATATAGGAAAAAATATTTAAAAAATAGAAAAATATTTGTCATGGTTTAAGCCTAGCCACAAAGCTTGCTCTCTCTACATACACACACACACACACACACACCCCTCGCTCCTGGAGGGATGGGGAAGAGAATCGAAAGAATGTAACTCCCACGGGTTGAGATAAGAACAGTCCAGTAACTAAGGTATAACACAAACCACTGCTGCTGCCACCAGTAATAATAATAATAATGATAAGGGCTATAACAAGGGAAGAGAATACAACCGCTCGCCACCCGTTGACCGATACCCAGCCTGACTGAGCAGTGATCTAGCCCTTCTGGGTAACTGCCCCCAGTTTTACATCCTGGGCATGACGTGCTGTGGTATGGAATACCTCTTTGGCAAGTTTGAGTCAGGTGTCCTGTCTCTGCTTCCTCCTGGCTTCCCCTCCTCCCTGTCAAAGCATGAGACTCAGAAAGTCCTTGGTCAGAGTAAACATTACTGAGCAACAACTGAAAACATAGGTGTTATCAGCGCTGTTCTCAGGCTGAAAGTCAAAACACAGCACTGCAGCAGCTACTAAGAAGGAGAAAAATGACTGCTACTGCTGAACCCAGGGCATGTTGTTTTAGAGCCATGCTTCTGGAACTTAGTGCCCATGCTCTAGAATCTTCTTTACAGATTTGCTGAAATAGGTGTTGTATTTTATTTTGCTACTAAATTACCACTTTAGTTAAATCAGTTATGACTCTGCTTTGGTAATGGTTTCTAAGTAGATCACACAACTGTCTTGGCCAGTTGTGGTGTTTGAATGGGAAGATAGCATTTCAGGAAAATTAAAGATTATCTTTTGCTGTTGTCTTCCTTATTATTAGACAAGATGATGTGGATTGTTGACCTGTTGTGAATTATGGGGTGGGGGGTGTTGTGCTGACATTTAGATAAAATAACATCTGTAACTTCAAACTCTTATTTTCTGTTTCTTCTTTTAAATTGCAGGCAGATTTTTAAAATTTAATTATATGATGATGTATGCAGAGGATACAGATTGTGTCCTTCTATATGGGAAACTTACAGCATGATTAATATATAAATAGTGGTACTGTAACATCCCTTTTCATTGAATGAAATTAATTTCAGCAGATACCTAGATTCTTGCAGAAGGGAATAATGAAGATTTACAGTGGGATTGATGTATCATTTTTTATGTCATGGGCTTTCTGGTGATTCTAAGCCAGGCAGTCCTCCTTCTGAAGTGTGTTTTAAAATGATCCTTGTTCCTTTTGTGTGGCAGAGAACGGCAACCCACCTGGGTTGAGGAAAGAAGGCTAAATGCAGAGACTTTTGGGATACCACTACGTCCCAATCGTGGCCGTGGAGGGTACAGAAGCAGAGGGGGGATTGGCTTCCGAGGTGGAAGAGGACGAGGAGGTGGAAGAGGTGGCTTCACTGCCCCTCGAGGATTCCGTGGTGGATTCAGAGGAGGTCGTGGAGGCAGGGAGTTTGCTGACTTTGAATATAGGGTAAAATACATTTAATGTTACTATGACCTAATCCACTGTTCTTGGAAACTGGTAGTAAAACAAAAAAAAAAACAACAAAACAAACAAACTCCTGCTCTTAAATTTTATATTGAACTAGAATTTCTTGAATAGTATCTTGCAAGTAATTTTTACAGTTTATATTGGAAACAACGTAAATTCTTCTCTATACAAAAGCTCATGGATCATACATATGATCTCAGTCAGCAGAGCTCAGTTGCTTGGAAAGCCAAAATTGTTTAACAATTTCAGTGCAAGCCATTTTTCTTGGCATCAAGTGCATATGTTCAACTGGAACATTGGCTTGTGAAGCAACAGCAGTAATACTGGCACCCTGTTCAGAATTGATAGCAAATGTAATTAACCATATTGGTGCAAGGAAATGTAGATTTTTACAACTCTGACTGGGGTAGAAGAAATTTCTCTGGTAGTTTACTGCATGAGCAGTTAATTTATGTCTGAAGATTTAAATATTTTTAACAAAAACAAAAAAGGGGGAGCCTTTTTTTCATGGCTGAAGATTTCTGACTCTCCCTCAGTTATTCCTTTGTTAGTTTGCAACAATTAGTCCTGTGATTCAAAGACATTTTTGGTAGCTGAGCATGAATTGAAGTGAAGGGTGGAAGATCAAAGATCTGAATTTCTGCATGAAAGGATTTCACAGCCTTCCAGACAAGTGGGAGGTGGTGTAAAGACCAAGGATTTGTGCCACATGGTTTAGTCCAAGTCACAAGCTGCTTCAGCATATGCCAGGCGAGGGAGCATAGACCAGATGCTAACCTGGTTGCACAGGGAGGTCTCCTTTTCCATTGCGGAAGACGAGAAGGAGCCATCACAGTTGCATCTTGGCCTAATGCTGTTGTCCAGATTATTTTGTGATTTTTTTTTTTTTTATTTATTTTTTTAATTTTTTTTCCCCAAATTTAAGATTAACCTTCTACTGTTGTTCCCTCTAGAAAGACAACAAAGTTGCTGCATAATCTACACAAAAGCTGAAACTGGGTGAACGTCTAGATCTTCTTGATCCAGAGAATTAGCTTCAGTCTCCACAAAGAATGGAGTTAACTTGCTGTATACTTGTCACCAGCACTGGGATTTAACTATTTAATTTCAAAGGGGTATAGTGCAGTTACTTTTGAAAAATGGCCATCTTTGAAAACAGTGAGCATTAAATATATTTGAGACAAAAGGATGAGTAATTTCTTATCTTATAAAGCAGTACTTTGATGGGGTTTATTTTTTCATCCTTAAAAGGATTTTTCTTATTACTAAACTGTATCTGAAGCAATTATCAAGTTGTAAGGACAGTTGTATGCAGAAGGCCGTTGATACTGTGAGTGTTTTGGCCCACTGAAGGTTGTTTTTTGGAAATCCTGTAATATCCCTTTTGAGGTAGTTGTACTTTTATCAACTAGGGGCTGAACAGTAGAAAACTTGCTTTGTCAGTCAAATATGTACACAAAGTAAATACTGTTTCTTAGGCAAAGGAACATTTTTATATAGTTGTAAAATACCATTATATCCCATTGCCATCACAACCTTTGTATAGCTTCATAAAAAGCAACTAATTTTTAAAGAATAAACATTAAGTTGGCAAACCTACTACTGTGTTATTGCAAAAGTTGATATGCTGAAGAACACTGAATCCATTGGTTGGTTTTTGTGGGTGGGTTTTTTTGTTTGTTTTGTGGCTTCTTTTTGCTTGGTTTGTTAGCAGCTTTTCAGGCTTCAGTGTTTTGATTTTTATGTTTGGACTCTAATAAAGATGTGAAAATGTTCTTCTATCACATGAAGGGAAGAGTGTATCCAGCTTCTCTTGTAAAGATTTGATTTTGTAGTTTCTGGCATGTTGCAGGATTTGACCAAATTAAAGGAAATATTTTGAAATAAGGAGAACAGAAATTTTCATATGTCAAATTTGCAGTTACTTTTACTCAGTGATAAATATTAACTTTTTTAATGATGGACCAGGCACATGAGTTTGTGATTCTTCTGGAGTGGCTGGGACTGAAGTATGTCTCCATTTGTCAACAGTGAGCCCTTAACTTTGTTGTAATACCTGTAGACATAAGCAGTTTAAAGAATTCTTAGTGTTTGAAGTTGTTTGCTTTCTGCTAGGCCATAGCTTGGAGACATTATGACTCTAAGTTTATAATTCTAAGACTGAAGTCACAGCTGATGTAAGATGGACTCTGCCAATTATGAATGACTAGTTATGATGTTTTGATGCACTGGAATAGAAACCTGGTCATTTGTGTCTATGTGTATGAAGCCTACAGGAATAAAGGGATACAAAGATTAAAACTAATTTGCTGATTTATTTTTTTTTTCCCCAAAATGCTCAGTGGTGATAAAATGTAGAAAACTGCACTGTTGGAAAATTGGAATATTTAAAAATGGTGATAGAATCTTAATTTTATAACTTTTGTATACCACTATAGGGAAGTATTTTGTAATTGGCTTCCTTAGTAAGGTCAAGTAGAAGTTAGATAATAGTGTTTAGTAATGTTTTTTGCATGTTAACAGCACTGGCTTTTGCGATCCACAGATCATGAATGGGAACAGCCGTGGGGGGTGCTGGACGGCAGAGCCAGTGCAGCAATAATTGTATGCTGTAAGACATGGCCCGGACTTATTTAAACACCATGTGTTGTAAATACAGGCGCTCGGCCCTGGGAGGGGGGGAGGAGAATCTAGCCCTTCCGGCGGGATTGCCTGCAGCTGCCCTGCGCCGCTGCACTGAGGCCATCTTTCTTTTGTTCTTTTGTTTTTATTTTATGTAAAACCCGAATAAAGAGTTCGCTGAAGCCCCGGCTCGGGGTGGTTCCCAGCCTGGGACCGGGTCGTCGGTTCCCGTCAGCCCTTGCGCGGGGCGGTGGCGGCAGAGACATGTCGGTGGCGTTCGTGCCGGAGCGTCTGCGCGGGAAGGTGGAGGTGAACCAGCAGACGTTGCAGTGGGTGAGCGCTGGCCGTAGGGGCCGCGGCAGTAGTGGCACTGGTGGCGGCACGGCCCCTCCCAGTTTGTCTGAGGTAGAGCTGGCCCTGGCTGTGGAGCGATAGCTGGTCGCGGCGGGCGGTGACAGCGCATTTCTGTGCCCTAGCTGCTGGAGGAGAACGACCAGCTGATCCGGTGCATCGTGGAGTACCAGAGCAAGGGCCGGGCCACCGAATGCGTGCAGTGGGTCGAGACCCCGCGGGCGCCGAGCAGGCGCTGATCCCCCCGCCCCCGGCCTCCTGCCTCCTTCGGGCCAGCCCGAGCCCCGAGAGCTTCCTGAGCCCCACATTCTTGATGAGAGTGAAACGCGGTTCCTGCTCTCTAGAGCTTTCCTACGTTAAAAAGAAAGTGCGGTTGCGCTGCTTAAAAGGCTTCCCAAAAATTACTTTCACGAATCTGTAAAGCGAAAATACCACTGCATAGACTGAATCTGATGCCCGCGCCTTTCTGCTAAGGTTTTTGTTCTGTGTTAGCATGAAAACCAATGCTGTTGGTCAAGCTTCTCCCTGCCCCCGGTGTGTGTGTAAAACGGTGGTATTTGCAGAGAGCGAGTGTCAACTTGTGTCTCTGCAGCAGCTCGGCTCTTGCTGAACTTGCAGGGGACCTGCACGACAGGCAGTTTGGCAGCAGCCCCCGAGCCTGCGTTCGTGCTGGCTGCACCCTTAGGCCAGCCCAGCAGTGGAGCTGTGTTATCTCCTACCTCTGGGCTGCTCCCTGAAGCTCTGCATCTTTTTCGTACTGACCAGAGAAAGAGCTTAATGTGTTTGCTGTCAGTCGGTTTGTAGCACATACCTGGTTACAGAGTGCAGTTCAGTGCAGCATTCTGTGCTCTAGAACAAGAACTGGATAGAGAGGCATTTGCTCTGATTTATTATTGTTATTTTCATAGTTTGCTATTTTTTTCCCTAACAGCAACTATTGATCAGGTTACAAAAGTGACTAGTTTGCTAGAAAAGAATACATTATTTCATTTCCCATGTACTCTGTTTCTTCCTCTCATAGGTACCAGCATATCCTGCACAGAAACCTCATTTACTTAGCTACAATTGCTGATGCAGCACCACCCATCAGAAGACCATAGACTGACTGCACATACCTGGACACGAGCAGCAATGCTTTAACCATCTCTAGAACTACTTAGAGTCTTGCTTTGTGAGCTGAGGTGTGGTTTTGACAGACAGGTAAAAAGTCATCTATGCGTTTATGTTGAAAATGTGAATGTAACTTTTCATGTAATATTAGGCTAGCTTCTTTCCTCTTGCTGTAAGCAGAACTTAAGGGTGATCATTATCATAGTCCCCCTTCCCCCCCCCCCGAAAAACTCCCATGTAGTGTAATTCTGAACATAGCCTGGTGGTCAGGACAGTGCTACCAAAGGTGCGTTTGGAGGCCCTGTGCAGTCTCATGAAGCAGACTTTCATGACTAAGACTGTACAATAGTAGGGAAGCATTTAGCTGGGTAACTTTTACCTCCAACACAACAAAGTCAGTCAATTGTTGCCATAGATGGAAGCAGAAGACTGTTTTGTACCTTGTATCATAGGAACTTAATAAATTAAAGATGTTCTTTGTAAATTATAATATATTCTGGATTCATGTAACACATTAAAAAAGGAGCAACTCAGTGTTTTTGTGAAGCAGAAATGTTAACGTCTCTAGGAAGGGTGAGACTGCTGCATAATGTGGCAATCAGGCACAAAGGAGAAACGGAGCTTTTATTCCAGTGAGAGAAGGCTGTGTGTTTGCCCTACTTGTGTCACGACTTTTCCTTTTTGCTTGAAATGCTCTGTACTGCAGACTCTGTAAACAAGTAAACTCTTGCAGTAGACTCATACACTTCCTGGGTGTTTGTCAGCAATTACAGTCTGCTGTACACTTGGGTACTCTGACCCAGAAAGAGCACAGCCTACACACCTCAGATACTGTATTTCAGTGGCATGATTGATATAGCCTTATTAGGAGTTGGGGGAAGTTTACAATTTGCTCACTACCATCAGTTATTTACATTGATTCCTAAAAAATTCAAGTTGGTATGCTAATGTTCATCAGCACTGCATGTTCAGAGACGCTGCTAAGGTATTTTCTGTATCATGTTCTTCAGTGCATTCTACTTGGAAAAGTAGCCTTAAAGATGCTTTAAATTGTACAGTGCATAAAGTTCAGCTTTATACAATGAGTCAGTAAGTACGCAGTTGACAATTTTCAAACTGTTAAATAATCCCATGTTAATGAAATAAGATCTGTGTTTACAAACCAAAGTTATACTTTAAGGTTCATTTTCAGCAAGGTGCATATTTTAAACAGTATGATCTATTAAATGTATATCTTTATTAAAGCAAATAGTTTGCTTTTACAGAAGCCTTAAAATACAAAATGCACAGTCTTAGTTCAGAAGCATTAGCTATTCACAAGAAGTACTGCAATAAGGGTAAGTTAACTGAGCACCAAACCCTTGCACTTGGCAGTGTAAATGAAGTTTAATGGCAAAAATAATTTGCCAAGTGCAACAATTCTTAAAATTACCAGTGTTCAGAATGATGGAAGCAAAGGACAGAGTAGAACCAACGTGGTCAAACTGCAGGCAGACTTGCTCTTTTTTCACAATTTGCTTCTGTAGGTCTGGAAATTTGCCAGCATTTGTCATTATGAACAAACTGCAAAAAATATAGCAATAATTTTGGCACTTGTTAGAAAAGTTCAAAATTAAGTGTTTTTATTAATTTCCATTTTGATCTTAGTATGAATAACCAGTAAGTACAACCAAATTTAGGCTTTAATATTAGCTGTAAATGACAAAGTTTAGGAAACTCAAAACCATTCATCAAGTTAAATAACCACTAACATTTTCAGCAGGGTTTTCAAAATCATAGTAGTACAGACCATAAACAATTTACAGACAGAAGCCACACTGATTGTGCAAGCACATTGCAGTAAAAAGTCTATGTACAGCAAATGAATCTTTTTAAACATAGTAAGTATGAAGTTTCAGAAAACATGGTGACAGTATAAATACAGGCAACATTGGCATCCTCAAACAGCACAAAAGGTAACAATCTGGGCCTGCAAATACAGCCCGTCACCAAACAAACAAAAAAGATGGATGGGTTTTAAATACCCACGTTTGTTTACTAGCCTTAGTGTTGTGTACGCTTTTTACACATATATATATATATATATATATATATATAAAATGTATTTAGATTTTTGGTATCTTTAGATATAGATGTACTTAGTTTGTAAAACCAAAACCAACAAATGTTCTTTATGTTCGTTGAAAAATTATGTTGTTAGAACTAATAACCTATTGTACTGGTAGTTAACATATTAGAATATGACTTCAGAAAAATACAAAAATAAGATTAATACTGTCAAAACTCTTATACCAGAAAATAGTGTGGGTTTTAGACTCTTTCAAAAATGAAATTTGAAAATTTAAATAAGATCTAACTATATAAAGTCTTCTGTAATCTCAATTAATATACAGTGGGATAGCTATACATACATTTACCATTGTCCTTCAATTTTTAAGTACCACTCTTCCAGATCCATTTTGGTTGGAAGATTATTCCTAATTCCACAGATTCACTTAATGGCACACACTGACTGCAAATAATTGCTTTATTCTTAAAAAAAAATTAAAAAAAATTAAAAAAAAAAATTTCTTTTAACTAACTGCTACCCCACATTTCAGTACTTAATCTGAGCCAGCTCACAATTTTTAATCGACTATAGCACCTGAAATAAGACTTTAAACATATGCAGGTAGTCTTTTTGGCTATACTTTCACACACTTAACAAGCACTGTGTGGATATGCCTTTGGCCAAACAAAGCAGTAAGAAACTGTATTTGTTCGAAAACCAGTGTCTTATTATCCACACAGATGCTATCTGCTTTAAGCTCAGGTAACATTTGTGACACAAGCTGAGTGGTTCTGTTGCTGATCTTTACTTAGAGTAAGGAAACTACCACAAAACTCAATTTTGCAACTCTTTCTGCAGCAGGCTTACCATGGACACGCTTGTGTGGCACACAGAAAGCTGCTGCTGCACTTCATTTAAAAAGAGCTGCCCACAACCATTTATGGAGAATACAAAGGCTTTACAGCTTGGCCATTATAAATTTAAACAGTGTTGAGCAAAGATACCATTATATATTTGCTTCAACATATTCAATGTGTTTCAGTAAGATGTTTAATTATAAATCTATATGAAAAATAGTTATAAAATATAGTCTTTCCTGTACGGTAGTCCTTCAGCACTTCTTAAAAAAACAAAACAAACAAAAAACCCCAAACAAACAAAAAAACCAAACAAACAAAACCAACCAACCAAACAAAAAAACAAAAAAACCACCAACTTTTGAAAGTAAAGGCAATATACATGTTTTTAAAAGCATTTCTACATTACAGTTTTGGGCTGCTTCCTGTATACCAAACAAACATATTGGTCATATTTGCTCAGCACTGTAAATCAGAATTCAAGACTTTGCATATCTCACCCAAACCCCCTCAGTTCCATATTTAATGAGATAAACAGGATATAACCAATACACAATTGTGAAACAAAGTACAGGTAATTTATGTTTTTGGCCCTGTACTGCATTTCCCAACATGAGAAGTAGTCAGTACTGATGCAGGTAAGATGGTCTGCATTCATGCTTCCCTGGGAAAGTTTTAAAGTCCTTATTCATCTGTTTTTGCTGGGAAGCCTGCTGTGATTGCTTCGGCACATAAGCAAAGTTAGAGGAAAGCCCTGCTGCTGGAGCACAGTCATTGGCTGCTGCCCACATGGGTGACTGCAGGATCTGCATGGTATCGCTCCACTGGCTGATAGGGCTGCTCATGGGATACAAAGGTGTATTCTGACTGGGTAGGGTGCTCATGACAGAGGATGGATGTTGCCAGGGTGCCTTGGGAGGCCAGGTCTTGGTCTTCTTATCCTGAGAAAACATGTTATGCTTGAGATTCGTGGGGTTTTGGTTTGGGGTTTGTTTGTTTGTTCCAATAATAAAACACTTCTTCTTTGTGACAATACTTAACACATCACCCTATTCCCTCCTTAAGACATTTTTAGAAGATAAATTTATGTTTGAAAGCAGAATTGATACATAGATATAGCACTACAAATTCTTAAAATACCTGCCTAATGAAAAAACTTTTTACTTATTTGACACATAGTAGCCCTGTTCAAAGTCAAGATTTCTAACAAGACATGTAATAAATCTACTGGTATTTCAGTTTTCTCTGCACAAACAATTAAAATTGACTGTTGCCTCTTAGCTTAACTTGAATTTTAATATTTAAACCTGTTAACTTTGATAAAAGCATCTAGTACTACTTGTCTGCTGGTGGTTTAGGTTTTAGCTAAGCTATCTGGAGATACAGGTGCTACTCTAGTTGTCCTGCTAGTGTAAACCACCCCAAAATGCAAATAGGAAAAATGACTAAGCAAACCCATTCTTAGCTTACCTCATTACGGTCATCTGCTGCAGAAAGAAGAGTTGGTGATGGTAGTGCACTAGGTACCTGCTCGCCACTACTGTGTTTTCTGCCCAGAAAGACAGTAACATTAATTATATTATTTATTTTTTTAAATGAGTAAACCCATTAATCTGCCACTGGCACATACCATTCTGCAGCTTCATTCTGTCATACTTCACAGCCTAGTATGTGTAATGATATTTAGTCTTGTTTCATATCTGCTCAGTACAGGTAGGCAAAGCAAAGCAGAAAGAAATTCATTACTGAATACTGTCAGAGGCTGGACAGATGCAGTACTTCAAGCTACAGCTTCAGCAACACACACACATTTAAAGAGGTGAAAGGAAGATGGGCTAGGCTTTTGCCCACTTTGAAGAAATTTAACAGAAAGAAATAAATTGCCTTTTTTCTATGTACTCTCATTTCTTGTGTGTTTGGGTTATTTGTCTTGTTGGATGTTTTGTGGTTTTTTTTTGTTTTGTTTTGGGATTTTTAAGTATCTTTTCTGAAATAACTTTACAGACAAAACGTCCTGATTTAAGCCCAGCTGGTAACTCAGAACCAGGCAGCTGATCACTCACTCCCCCCCCACCTTCTTCCCCCTGGTCCGGGAGGGATGGGGAGGAGAATCAAAAAAATGTAACTCCCACAGGCTGAGATAAGAACAGTCCAATAACTAAGGTATAACACGTAACCACTACTGCTACCACCAATAATAAGGATAAGGGAAATAACAAGGGAAGAGAATACAACTGCTCACCACTCACCGACCGACACCCAGCCCAACCCAAGCAGCAATCTAGCCCTTCCAGGTAACTGCCCCCAGTTTATATAGTGGGCATGACATGATGTGGTATGGAATACCCCTTTGGTTAGTTTGGGTCAGGTGTCCTGTCTCTGCTTCCTTCTGGCTTCCCCTTCTCCCTGGCAGAGCATGAGACTCAGAAAGTCCTTGGTAAGAGTAAACATTACCTAGCAACAAGTAAAAACATTGGTGTTATCAGCATTGTTCCCATGCTGAAAGTCAAAATCACAGCACTGCACCAGCTACTAAGAAGGAGAAAAATGATTGCTACTGCTGAACCTTTTATATATATATATATATATATACACATATACATACACATACACACAGACACAAAGAGAGAGATCATTCCTTAGTGCATGTCCCAATCCCTATAAAGCTGCTGAGTTCATCCAGTCCATGATGTCAGGCTCCACCTCTTGTAACAGTCTTTCAGAGCAGGAGAGGTGGTGTGCAGTGTTGGATTGTTGCCTGCTGATGACTCTGTGGAACTCATCTGGTCACTGCTGAGCTTGTCTGCTTTCGTCAAAGTGCATTTTTTTTGTTGGGATGATGGTCAGAGGGAAGTCAGGGCCAGTTGCTGGTGACCTGAAGACATCTAGTTGGTGGGCTATAAAAGGACTACATAGCAGGCAACAGTATACAACTGAGTTCATTGGCTGTTTTCCCTTAAAATCGAACCCCCTTGAGGTACAAACCGGACTTCTCCATCTTCCCGCATTACCCACTAAGTATATCTAGGTCACTGAGCAAAAGCAATCCCACAAGCAGGTTTGCCTTTACCTGAAGCAGGAATAACCCAGACTGTCTTCCCAGCAAATTCTTTATGTGCACCACAGGAAATTTATCTCCTTCTACAGTATGTAGAAGTTCTGACTGGGCTGGGTCAGCCCTGTTGGCACATTCTCTGGCATTGACCAATCAGGAGTCTTTTGGTAAATGTGTATCCCAATGTTTGAAAGTCCCAACACCCATTGCTCTCAGTGTAGTTTTGAACAGCCCACTGTACCAGAGGCTGGTACAATGTGATATATTCACTCAATGCCATGCACTCTTATGTTGCTAATCTAAGTCCATCTGAGCGACTTCAGTCTTAGCAGCTTTATCCAACTGTTGGTTGTTCTAGTGTTCTTAGGTGACCCCACTCTTGCGTACATGAGCATCTACATGGAATACCTTCACCACCAGGTTCTGCACCCAGGCAGTGATATCTTGCTCCAGGGCAGCAGCCCACATGGGTTTCCCTCTGCCTTTCCAGTTGCTCTGCTTCTATTGCTGCAATCACCCTCACAGGGCATTTGCCACCATCCATGAGTCAGTATAGAGATAAAGTACTAGCCACTTTTCTCGTTCAGCAATGTCCAGGGCCAGCTGGATGGCTTTCACCTCTGCAAACTGACTTGATTCACCCTCTCCTTCACCAGTGTTTCTGCAACTTGTCGTCAAGGACTCCATACAGCTGCCTTCCATCTCTGATGCTTTTCCACAATACAGCAGGACCCATCAGTCCATTAAGTCATGCTCCATCTCTTGTAACAGTCTTTCAGGGCAGGAGAGACAGTGTGTAGTGCTGCATTGTTGCCTGCTGACGACACCGCCAAACACGTCTAGTAACTGCTGAGCTCATCTGGCTTCAAAAAAGTTAATTCTTTCTTGAGTTGATGACCGGAGGGAAGTCCAGGTCAGTCGACAGTGACCTCAAGACAGTTCTGCTGCTGGCTGTTCCTGTGACTTGCAGAGGGGTTGGAACTAGATGATCTTAAGGTCCTTTCCAACCCTAAATGATCTAAAATTCTATGCTTCTCTGCTGATTATCATGACAGCATATATATTCTTTTCAAAACCAGGAGAGGTGGAGATGGCCATCTAGCTGATGGGTTTTGAAGCGTTATATAGCAGGCAATAGCATACAATTGAGTTCATTGGCTGTTTCCCCCAAAATTAAATCCCCTTGAGATACACACCTGACCTAACTATCTTCCCACATTACCCACAAAGCAAATCCAGGTCTGTGAGTGAAAGCAATCCCACAAATGGGTTTGCCTTTACCTGAAGAAGGAATAACCCAGACTGTCTTCCCAGCAAATTTTTTTATGTGCACCACAGGAAATTTATCTGCCTCTACAGTACATAAAAGTTATGAATAGATGGGGCCAGCCCTGTTGGCAGACCCCCAGTACTGATGTCCTGGGTTCAGCAGTAGCAGTCATTTTTCTCCTTCTTGGTAGCTGGTGCAGTGCTGTGTTTTGACTTTCGGCCTGTGAACAGAGCTGATAGCGATGTTTTGGTTTGGCCAAGGACTTCGTGAGCCTCATGCTCTGACAGGGAGGAGGGGAAGCCAGGAGGAAGCAGAGACAGGACACCTGACCCAAACTGACCAAAGAGGTATTCCATACCACAGCATGTCATGCCCAGGAGGTAACTGGGAGTTACCTGGAAGGACACGGGCTTCCGGGTGGGGACTCGTTTTCTTGGCCGGTGGTATCGTATTCCCTTGTTATTTTCCCTTATCATTGTTGTAGTTGATAGTAGCGGTGGTGATTTGTGTTGTACATTGGTTGCTGGACTGTTCTTGTCTCAACCTGTAGGAGTTGCACTCTTTCGATCCTCCTCCCCGTTCCTCCGGGAGCGGGGAAGGGGAGAGCCCCGGTGGGGGGGGGGGTGGGACGGACCTCGATTGTTGTCAGCTCGGCACCACTCACTGGGAGTGAGTGAACAAGTTACCTGACTGGGTTTAAACCACGACAACTGACTAATCAGGTGGCTTTTGGGAAACGTGTATCCCAGTGTTTGAAAGTTTCACCACCCATTGCTCTCAGTGTAGCTTTTTACAGCCCAGTGTACCACTTGATTTTCCCAGAGGCTGGTGAATGGTAGGGGATGTGATATACCCACTCAGTGCCATGCTCTTTGGCACAAGTGTCTATAAGGTTGTTACAGAAATGAGTCCCATTGTCTGACTCAGTTATTTCTGGGGTGCCGTGTGGCCACAAGACTTGTTTCTCAAGGCCGAGGATAGTGTTCTGGGCAGCAGCGAGGCACAGTGTATGTTTCCAGCCACCAGGGGGTTGCTTCCACCATGGTAAGCACATGGCACTTGCCTTGGAAGGTTGGTGGGACTGTGATGTAGTCAGCCTGCCAGGCTTCCCTGTATTTGTACTTCAGCCATTGTCCTCCATACCAGAGAGACTAACTGCTTGGCTTTCTTAACTGCAGCACATGTTTCACATTCGTGCATAACCTGGGCAATAGTGTCCATTGTTAAGTCCACCCCTCGATCTCGAGCCCATTTATATGTTGCATCTCTGCCCTGATGGCATCAGGTGTAATGGGCTAAAAATAATACACCCTTCTGTTGCCATAAAAATCCATCTGAGGCACTTCAATATTAGCAGCTTTATCTACCTGTTGGTTGTTCTAGTGTCCCGCAGAGGCCCAACTCCTTGGTACACAACCATCCAAGTGGCGTACCTTCACCACCAGGTTCTGCACCCAGGCAGTGATATCTTGCCCCAGGGCAGCAGCCCACATGGGTTTCCCTCTGCCTTTCCAGTTGCTCTGCTTCCACTGCTGCAATCACCCTCACAGGGCATTTGCCACCATCCATGAGTCAGTATAGAGATAAAGTACTAGCCACTTTTCTCGTTCAGCAATGTCCAGGGCCAGCTGGATGGCTTTCACCTCTGCAAACTGACTTGATTCACCCTCTCCTTCACCAGTGTTTCTGCAACTTGTCGTCAAGGACTCCATACAGCTGCCTCCCATCTCTGATGCTTTTCCACAATACAGCAGGACCCATCAGTAAACAAGGCATATTGCTTTTCTCTTTCTGACAGTTTATTGTATGGTGGGCCCTCTTCAGCACGCATCACCTCCTCCTCTGGTGACATTCCAAAATCTTTGCCCTCTGGGCAGTCCATGATGACTACAAAAATTCCTTGATGACTGGAATGTCCTACTCAAGCTTGTTGTGTAATTAGTGCAGCCCACTTACTCCATGTAGCATTGGTTGCATGATGTGTAGAGGAGACTCTGCCTGTGAACATCCAGCCCAGCACGGACAACCTGGGTGCCAAGAGGAGCTGTGCTTCAGTGCCAATCATCACTTCTGAAGCAGCTCAAACCCCTTCAGAGGCTGCCAGTATCTCTTTTTCACTTGGGGTATAGCTGGCCTCAGATCCTCTGTATCCCCGACTCCAAAAGGTGAGGATTTGACCTTGAATTTCCCTTGGAGCTCTCTGACAGAGGCTCCTGGTAGGACCATTCTCCCCAGCTACAGTATAAAGCACATGGTTCACATCTTGCCCTGTCCTGACTGGCCCGAGTGATACTGCATTGAACTATCTCTCTTTTAATTTATTCAAAGCCTTGCTGGTTTTCAGGGCCCCATTTAAAATCATTCTTTTTCAGAATCACGTGATAGAGAGGGCTTACAATCTTACTGTAACTGAGGATGTGCAATCCCCAGAACCCCACAACGCCTAAGAAAGCTTGTATTTCTTTCTTATTACTTGGTGGAAACACTGCCGTTATATTGTTGATCACATCTGGCGATGTCCATCTTGCCATTTTATTCCCAAAAACTGAATCTCCTGTGCAGGATCCTTGACCTTACTCCGTTTTTATTGCTTTCAGCGGGATTTTGATTATTTTCCTCCCTTTCTCAAAAAGTTCTCCGACTGTATTGCCCCACACAATAATGTCATCAATACACTGCAGGTGTTCTGGAGCTTGCCCCTGTTCCAGTGCAGTCTGGATCACTCCATGGCAGATGATAGGGCTGTGCTTCCACCCCTGGGGCAGTCGGTTCTTAAGTGTACTGGACACCCCTCCAAATAAAAGCAAACTATGGCCTGCACTCTGCTGCCAAAGGAATTGAGAAGAATGTATTGGCAATATCAATTGTGGCCTACCACTTGGCTGCCTTTGCCTCCTGTTCATATTGAAGTCCTAGCATGTCTGGTACCTCAGCACTCAAGGGTGGTATGCCTTCAGTCAGGCCATGAAAGTCTACTGTTAGTCTCCGCTGTCTGTTAGACTTTCGCACTGGCCATATGGGCCTATTAAAGGGTGAGCAGGTCCTGCTGATCACTCCTTGGCTCTCCAGTCTACAGATCAGCTTATGGATGGGAATCAGGGAGTCTCGGTTGGTGCAATATTGCTGCCGGTGCACTGTTGTGGTCGCGATTGGCACTCGTTCTTCGACCTTCAGCAACCCCAGAACAGAAGGATCCTCTGAGAGACCAGGCAAGGTGGACAGTTTTTTCATTTCCTCCATCTCCAATGAAGCAACACCAAAAGCCCATCGGTACCCTTTTGGGTCTTTGAAGTACCCTCTCCTGAGGTAGTCTATGCCAAGGATGACTGGAGTCTCTGGACCAGTCACAATGGGGTGCTTTTGCCATTCCTTCCCATTTAGGCCCATTTCAGCCCCCAGTACAGTCAACTCTTGGGATCCTCCTGTCACTCCAGAAATAGAAATGTGCTCCACCCCTTCATAGCTTGATGGCATCAAGGTACATTGTGTACCGCTATGTCCTAACACCTTATTAGTTCTGTGGGACTGATGTGCCCGGCCATCTGATACACACTGTCCAGTAAACCTGATTGTCCCTCTCCTCCATGTGGCTGGAGGCAGGGCCCCTCTACTAGTGATCATAAGATTCTCCACTTATATCTTGTACAAGGGGATTAGTATTCCTTATCACAGGTGTTTGAGTAGAAGCAGCTCTTCCAGTCCATCTAGGAAGCTGTTCACCCAAGACTGGAGCAGCAACTTTCATGGGAGGATCATCCTTGACAGTTGTTACCCAATTCACACACCCGTTGCTCCAGAACTGAGGTAGATTTTCCATCCCACTTTTTCACGTCTTCTCTGTGATCCCACAGGTAAAACCATAGGGTGCCCCATGGTGCGTACCTCCTATATCTTCTCTCTCAAGCAGTAGGGTGCCTTCTGTTAATAGCTGAGATGTGGGTTGGTACACGTGGAGAGCTGGATAGATCGTCTCTCAATTGTTTGAACACCTGGGTCAGGAGTTTTTCCACTGCTGAAATGATGGAATGGGTGAGATTGTCTTTGAACTCTTGGAGTTGATGAGTCACTTCATCCACTGTTGGTGCTATGTCATGCCAGGTCATTGATGCCAATGAGTGGGCGTATGATGATGGTGCACTCTGTGTAAGTTACCGTCACATGGGTTGCGTACATTCGACTTCATCTGGATTGATCGGTGCATTCCTGGCATCCAGCCTATGACAGATCTCTAGAATGGCTGATTCCCTCAGGTACTGGAAGCCTCTCTATCGTGGTCCACTTGGCTGAGTGATACATAACATTGTCCTTGCTAGTATACCTTTCCTTCACAGCTGCCAAGAGCCGCCTCCAAAGGCTGAGGGCTCATTTCTCTTTTGCAATTGCTTTGTCAATTCCCCCTTCCCTAGCAACTCATCCCAGCTGCTTGGCTTCCCTACCTTCTAGTTCGTGACTCTCAGATCCATTGTCCCAGCATTGGAGCAACCAGGTGACGATATGCTCACCCGGAAGATGGCTGAAAACTTTTCATATATTCCGCAGCTCGGTTGAGGTATGGGATCGAGAAGTTATCTCTTTCTCTGATTCCTAAATCAATAACTCTCATTCAGATGCTGTCCCCTCTAGTACACGCTTTGGGTCTTC
Source organism: Pezoporus wallicus (assembly GCF_028554395.1). Lineage (NCBI taxonomy): Eukaryota > Metazoa > Chordata > Aves > Psittaciformes > Psittacidae > Pezoporus > Pezoporus wallicus. The sequence goes on from NW_026635244.1 coordinate 123,760, forward strand.
ATCTTTCTTCACTGCACGGGTTGCTCTTTGTGCCTCTCGTTTGCTTTTCCCCTTGCTTATAGGGGCAACTGATATTGGCATGGATTGGTCCTTTTGTTTAGCTATAGTGCCTATCACTGAGCCAGACCCTGCTTAGCTTTCGAGATCAAACAAAATCAAGCATTCTCAAGGTGGGATTACTGTGGGTAAAACACATGCTGTATTTGTGGCAATATGCTGATTCCCAGGAAAAGCAGCAGGCTGGTTTCAAGGGTATCCAAAGGCCATCAAAAAACTTTAGAATTCTCAAATGCTGCTGTAAATTGTCTAATGGGGGAGCAGAGGGTGTGAGGGAACAGCCCCTTCATAGGTTTACCACCCAAAGATGAAAAAAACGATGTGTAGTTCCTAAAAATTCCCATTACATGCCTCCCATAGTATAGAGATGATGGCCACACTGAGAGTGCAAGCCAGACCAGTTTCATGATCAATGACTATTGTACCACAAGTCATTACTGTAAAGTACAGCGAAACAAGAAACTTAGCCCAGGCCTCAAAGCTGATAAACGCTAAAACAGCAAATACTGGCTGCAAGTAAGGTATGACACGCTGAAACTCCAAGACCAAGTGCAACAACTCTGAGAGCAAATAAATCAACATTGTGACAAGCGACTATTAATCTGAAACAATGCATGCTTATCACAAATACAATTAGACACTTACACAATTTGTACAATTAGACAAATACAATTAGACACAAATACAAATTGACACTCTGGTCAGATCTGCCGTTATCTCAACCCTATGTGCCTCACGCTGGGCGCCACAAAGAACTGTCGTGGTTTAAGCTCATCCAGTAACTCAGAACCACACAGCCTCTTGATCGCTCCCCCCTTCCTCCCTCCCCCCGTGCTCCCAGAGGGATGGGAAGAAGAATTGAAATAACGTAAATCCCACAGGTTAAGAACAGTCCAGTAACTAGGATAAGGGAAATAACAAGGGGAGAGAATACAATTACTCACCACCCAGTGACTGATACTCAGCCTGACCCGAGCAGTGATCTGGGACTTCCAGGTAATCCCCCCCAGTTTATATACCAAGCATGATGTGCTGTGGTATGGAACGCCCCTTTGGTTAGTTTGGGTCACGTGTCCTTTCTGCTTCCTTCTGTCTTCTCCTGCCCCTCCTCGCTGGCAGAGCATGAGACTGAAGAGTCCATCATCGGGGTAAACATTACTTAGCAACAACTAAGAACATTGGTGTGTTATCAGCATTGTTATTAGACTAAAATAAAAAAACACAGCACTGCACCAGCTACTAGGAAGGAGAAATAACGTAAATCCCGCTGGTTGAGATTCATGTGGTTCAGATGCTGTCCCGTGTAGTAAGTGCACTGGCTCTTCATGTTTCTCCACTGTACGGGTTGCTTTTTGTGCCTCATGTTTGCTTTTTCCCTTGTGTACAGGAGCAACTAATACTGGCACGAGTCCTCTGGTTTAGCTGAAGTGATTATCACTGTGGTTGGAGTGGTTGCAGTATCTGTTGTAGGGGTTGGTGCAGCCACTGTGCTTGGGGTTTGAGTAGCACCAGCAGCTGAGCTGTCTTTTGCTGTTGGGGCTTGGGCAGCTGTTGTACTTGTCGCTGGGGTTGTTGTAGTTACTGTACTTGGAGTTGGAGTAGCTGCATTATGTGTTGTAGTCAGAGTTTGAGTAGCTGCTGTACTTGTCACTTGGGGTTGGTGTAGTTGCTGTATTTGGAGTACCTGCGTTGTCTGTTCCTATGACATCAGATCCAGAGACCATTTTTTCCCTTTGAAAGTGCTGGATATTGTTGAACAGGGCTCTGTAAGCATAGGCCAAGCCCCAGCACATTGCCATGATTTGTCCCTCTCTGGTATAACCAGAATGACAACACACCTCATTTGAGTGTTTTAGTAATTTTTCCAGATTTTGCACTTGTTCAGTGGTGAAGTTCCAAAGCACTGGAGGGGCCCACTGGCCTGGATACTTGTCCATACTATCCCACACACCCTGCACTCATGACTGTCCAGCTTCGGGGAAAATCTCTTGGTCCTCCTATATCGTTGTCCAACCCTAGACAGGACCCAAACCCGACCCTGCTTAACTTTGGAGGTCAGACAAAATGGTCGTGGGTAAAACACACTCTGTATACGTGCCAACATGCTGATCCCCATCACAATCAGCAGGCAGGTCTCAAGGGTACCCAAAGGCCATCCAAAACCTTCAGAACTCTCAAATGCTGCTGTAAACAGTCTTGTGAGGGGGCTGGGAAGGTAAGGGAATGTCTCTTTCAAAGGTTGACCACCCGAGGAGGAAACAAAAGACATGTAATTGCTAAACACTTCTATTATATACCTCCCAAAGTATAGAGGTGATGACCACACTGGGAACACAAGCCAGATCAGTTCCATGATCAATGATTCTATTGTATTACAAGTCATTACCATAAAATACAGCAAAATAAGAACCTTACCCAAGCACCCTAGCCAATAAACACTAAAACAGCAAATACCGGCTGTAAGTAAGGTATGACATGCTGACACTCTGAGATCAAGAGCAGCAACTTTGAGAGCCAATAAATCAGCATTGTGATGAGTGACTATTAATCCAAAACAATTAATGCTTATCACAAATACAATCAGACACACTGGTCAGATCTGTCGTTATCTCAATCTTTCGTTCCCCATGTTGGGTGCCACAAAGAACTGTTCTGGTTTAAGCCCAGCCGGTAACTCAGTACCATGCAGCTGCTCGCTAACTAACCCCCCTTCCTTCCCCCACTCCCAGAGGGACGGGGAGGAGAATCAAAAGAATGTAACTCCCACGGGTTGAGATAAGTACATTCCATTAACTAAGTATAATGCATAACCACTACTGCTACCACCAATAACAATAATGATAAGGGAAGAGAACACACCCCCTTACCACCCACCGACTGATACCCAGCCCGACCCGAGCAGTGATCAAGCCCTTCTGGGTAACTGCCCCCAGTTTATATAGTGGGCATGATGTGCTGTGGTATGGAATACCCCTTTGGTTAGTTTGTGTCATGTGTCCTGTCTCTGCTTCCTCCCAGCTTCCCCTCCTCCCTGGCAGAGCATGAGACTCAGAAAGTCCTTGGTCAGAATAAACATTACTTAGCAACAAGTAAAAACATTGGTGTTATCAGCGTTGTTCCCACGCTGAAAGTCAGAAACACAGCACTGCACCAGCTACTAAGGAGAAATGACTGCTACTGCTGAACCCAGGACACAAGACAACAGAAGCAATTGAGGAAGTGAAACATCTGTTGAAGCTCAGTGAATTTACTGAGGAAAAATGTTCTACCTTTGGTTTAAATTTCTGACCTAATATCAAATAGAAGTCCTTGACATGTGCATTCTGGAAGGTTTTTTTTTCTCTGTTTTGGCTTTTGGTTGTTTTGTGTTGGGGTGTGTGTGTGCGTTTGTTGTTATAAACTGTACTCAGTTTAGATAGCCAGTTCAAAGATGATCTGTAACACCTCAGTAGTTTAGAAAGAAGTGGCATCCATCTGAAGTAGATTCTCTTGGAAAAGGGAAAGCGTCAGATCTTTTCTAAACATGCTGAATTTCAGCTAACAACTGGTTACTTGTACAAGTGCTAGCTTGTATAAGGAGACAGCTACTAATATAATTCAATTTGGGAGCATTAAAGTCAGATACACTGTACAGTGATCCATATCATCAGTGTAGTACACACAGACATTTTTATAACTTCATCTAATTAGCAGGGATTCCCTTTGTGTGGCTACTGAAATTAAATTATCAAAAAAAGAATTCTTATGGAGCAATGCATTTTGCTTACCTTCTCTGCTTCACAGCAGCAACAAGGTCTGGTCCTGAGAACATGGAGAATAAACTGTCTCCATTAGCTGAGGAGGCCTCATCGCTTGAGCTGGCAGAGTCTCCTTGAGTACCAGACCAGCTATTTGTCACATCACTGTAAGACAAAGAGTTGTATTTGCTGTTATATTTTTAGTGCCTGGTCTAGACTGTATGCCCTAGGAAGTTATGCTGAATCTTAGTCACTGGTGATACCTCACAGCACAAAGACATTTCGATACTTTGTAAAATGTAAAATTTGTAAACTTAAATTTGTAATACAAAAAGTGATCACTTAGAAATGAGAGCATCAACTGCTTTGTCTGTTACAGTCACTTTATGTATATTTTACTAAAATAATTATAAAAATTTAAAGTGCCTCTCTTGGTCAGGAAGGAGAAACAAGTGATGTTTGGTTTCGGAATCACTAAGCACTTGACTTTTTCATTGCAGAACTGAGCTGGAACACATACTTGGTCCTACTGATTTTAATCTAGCTTGAGAGTCACAGCTTTACGTCATGGACAAATGAACAGAGGATCTTGAAACACTTCTTTTGTGATAAATAGTTATGATTTGGAAGAGATTAAGAATTACTAATGTACTTGTTGTAAAGTACCTGCCTTATAGTATAGCAAGACTGAGTAGCTAAAATCTGGAAAGCTGAATTCAGTCAGGTACTGCAACTTCAGTAGCAACACTTTTCATCAAAACTAGGTCTTAAAGGTTTTCAAATTGCTGGAAAAAAACCAATTCTGAATAAATCTGTGCTATAAATTCCTTATTTCCTCTGTTCAAGTTGAAGTCAATATACATTCTATTGTAAAGGAGACATCAAACAAATGTCAGTGCCTCAGTATCAGCAAAGCAGGAAGGGCTCAGAATTCTCACTCAACATAATGAAATACAGCTTCCACAGATGCATTAGCAATTGGAAAAAACACTCAATATTCCCACATTCTGTCAAGTTTGTGAGTAAAGCAGACTCACATACAATAAAAATGTGTAGTCTTCCAAATCTTACCCTTCTGTGAAATGCTCTGGAAAGGGGCAGGTTTTATGAGGATCATCAAGGAAAGGCCAGTTGTTATGTGTGTTGCTTGGGCGATGGGCATGCTGTGCTTGCCTTTTCTGTTGCATAGCCTGGTTGACCCCAGCAACATAGCTGGCAAATTCTGGGTCAGAGCCAACTGAACAAAAGAAACCAAAAAGTCAGTTGCTGACATTAAGCTATTTCTACTGCAGTTATCTCCCTCTTTTAATCCTTTAGGCTTGACCATACCCCACCAACAGAAAGTAATTCCCTCACAGATAATAAATGCCATACAACTGTTGATAACTCTTTATGAAACAGTGAAGAGCACATCCATACATAGTGAATAATCTCACATGGAAGTACACCTGCCCCTTGCCTTCCATCCGGGAAATAGTATTTGTCACTATGATCATGTCCATACACTGAAAAGTCCAACATCCCATCAGCAGATGCTGATGTAATTAAAGCCTGTACATTTATTTAAGTTCAGAGAGAAGGAACATACTAATTATTGTAGTTGATTCCAGACTGCAACATGATTTCCCGCTATGCTGTGATCCTGCTTACTCTGAGAAATTAGAATCTCGGATTGAACATATTAGAACATATAGACCAGAAACTGCCTTACTTCCTAAAAGGACTAGACAGCAATTTGAAAACTATTCTGATCCTGAACTGAAAAATATTTCAGAGTAAGATTGATATATACAGGGAAAAAAAAACCCAAACCCAGCAATTCTTAAAAATCTTTCCATACTTAAAGGGCTTGATGTGTCCCAAGCATCTGATAAGTGATAAGAATGATCTTGAACAGACAGCAAAAGCCTTAATAATCCCAAATTGGTTTAAATGCTCAACTGATCAGAGCCAGTAATTCCTGTATTAAAAAGAATGCTGCTGTGAGTCAGTGTAATTGAGTTTCCATAGCTTCTTTTTCATTTTGCCTGTCCCCCCTCTCCTCCCCTGAAGGAAAACTTTGCAATCTGACTGGATTTATGGAAAATGTCTAGACTACATGCATAGAATCATAGAATAGTTAGGGTTGGAAAGGACATTAAGATCATCCATCTAGTTCCAACCCCCCTGCCATGGGCAAGGACACCTCACACTAAACCATGCCACCCAAGGCTTTGTCCAACCTGGCCTTGAACACCACCAGGGGTGGAGCACTCACAGCCTCCCTGGGCAACCCATTCCAGTGCCTCACCACCCTAGTAATTGCAGCAGGAAGTACAGAGCTGTTGGCTTGCTGGTCTCAGTTTTAAATTAAGAGTGGAGACTGAAGAACATCCAACAAGCATGCACAGCTCAAAGCAGAAACCAGTTTTTCATGTGATGGCTTCCCTACACTCAATTCAGCATTCAGAAGAAAAGTTTCCTCATTTTCATTTGGCACATTCAGAAAACAGCTCCACAGTGTTTTGTTGGCTGCAAATTCAAATGACAATAAAGAAAATAATTTGTTTCTATACATTCTTTATTATGTAAGCAAGGGACAGAGCTATCTGACAGCTGTCGGAAACAAAATATTCCCACTAATACTTGTTCTCTTTGAGAAATATCTTTATGTCAGTTTAAAATGAGACTGGAAAATAGACAGATCCTCAGATCTGAGGATAGATTCTAGACAGATTCTGAATGGTGTCCACATTTTTTTCCTCTGGATAGCATTAAGTCTTAAATTACTTTTATATTCAGAATAGTAACTTGTGTTAATTTTTACCTTGATAAAAACATATCAGGTAAACAGCTTTTTATAAGAGGTTTTTGCCTTCATTCTTTCACATCTGTGAAAGTAATTCAACATTCCTTCTACTAGTTCTCACTGTAACATTCCTTCCTCAAGTTCTTACAGATGATAAAAGTACTGCAAAACACATTTTTGGTCATTAGTTAAGCCTTCAAAATGAAAAGCCATCAATTTTTTAAATTCTTAATTAGCAGATTTTCATCTGAAAAGAGACATCATTTTCAGGCTCTAAAATATTTATCAATAAAGTATTGCCATTTATTTCAAATGACAAATGTATAAAGTCCCAAGAAAGTCTGGAAATGAACAAGTGTTTCGTGTTTTAAAGCTTTCTGTGCTACACTAACTAGAGCTTAAATTGAAAACTCCTACATCACAGCTCAACCTGGCAGGTTACATGATGAAAAGTTATCTTTCCAATGGAAGAATCTACTTGATTGGAAGTTAGGGTTTTGGGTTTTTTTTAAACCCTGTGGAAAACACTGTCTACTTATCACTTGTACTGTAGAAACATATGTCTTAATCGACAGCACTATTTATCAACTTGAGTAAGTCACCTCTTCAAATTATCACTTTCAAAGTCCTTGGTATTCATCATACATATCCAATGGAACAAGTAGTTTTATGAATATCAAAAGGAAAATCCTACAGAAATTCAAAATGCTAAAAATGCCAGTCCTCTCTATACATGTATTTTTTTTCCCTACACATACATGTATTTGGCGCTCAGTGAAAATAATTTTACCCTTAAAGGTTGTGATCCTCCTTAAGTATATAAGTACATTTAAATAAGATGACACTAATTCAGACACAAAATTGTTAAGAAGCTTTTGATAACATAACTACACTGCCTATTTTTGCTTTAAAAACTCCACTAAGTTGACTAAATAATTATCAAAATTGAGTCAAATGAGCTGGTTTCCGAGATGCCTCCACAGTCCTCACACACATGCACATACAAAAGAGTGTGGGAAGCTGACTCTGGCTTGATAACAGGTTTTCCTGTTGGTGTGAGCACTGACTCCCTCCAGGCAATTTTCCTACATGCATGCTACAAAGTTTCTGTAGCAATGTTCCTGGTCAACAGAAATTACATTTACAAGATAGTGGATTTGTAAGTTGTTCTTAGTACTACTATCAGAAGAATTCACTAATATCCTCCTCTTAGGCTCTACAGTCAATTTAGCCAGTGAGGAAGGGCACAAGAAGATAGGAGGAAGGAGAGACAGGACACTTGACCCAAACTAGCCAAAGGGGTATTCCATACCACAGTACATCATGCCCAGTATATCAACTGGGGGGAGTCACCCGGAAGGCCCAGATCACTGCTCAGGTCGGGCTGAGTATCCATTGGTGGGTAGTGAGCAACTGCATTGTGAATCACTTGGGTTTACTGGTTTCTTTTCCCCCTTTTAGTTTTATATTCTCTCCCCTTGTTATTTCCCTTATCATTATTATTATTAGTGGTAATAGTAGTACTACGTTTTGTATTATAATTTAGTTACTGGACTGTTCTTATCTCAATCTGTGGGGTTTACATTCTTTTGATTCTCCTCCCCATCCCGCTTGGAGGTGTGGTTCTGTGGTTCTGAGTTAGCAGCTGGGATTAAACCATGACAGAGACTTATTAAAAAAAAAAAACAACAGAAAAAAAAGAACACACCACCACCACAAAAACAACCAAAACAACCCCCACCAAACAAAATCAACACATTTCCCCCCTGCCCCCAGAAAAAAAAATAAAAAAAAATCACAATGAAGGAAAAGGAACACACCTGCAGTGTCAAAAGGCAGGATTTCTCCCAACATCCCAAACACTCCATCAGTTTGGTCACGATTTGGCCATGTGTTATTTCTAGGTCCTTGTGGTTTCTGTCCTAACATCTCTGACATCATATTGTCCATATAGCTGCTCACAAGACCCAAGCTGTACAAATCAGAGCTTAAATCTGAAAAACCAGGATTGTTCCACTGGTGTATATGAGGCAGTCCAGCTCCAACAGCTTGGGCTGGCTGCTGCAAGGAATTAGTTAGCCATTTGGCAGGTACATGTTGCTGTGGTCCAATAGGTTGAAGCAAGTGTTGGTAATACTGCATTTGCTGCTGCTGCTTTTGTGATTGTTGTTGCTGTGACAAGCCTTGCTGGGAAGGATGCAGTGGTGCGTGAGAAACAGACTGCGGTTGCTGTTGTACTGTTCCTGATTTTTGTTCTGTTGCTGTAGAGGATGCAGAGTTCCTTCTTTTCACCATTGGAGAAGTCTGCTGGGATTTGCCCATGTTAAAACCAGACAAGAAATCTATAACATCCTGCATTTCTTGGTCAGTTGGTAAATTCATAACTTTGTCATCCTTGCTGTTATCCAGTTTGAAGAAGTTGTCCTGTCTTTGAACTAGACACCCATTCACTAGCTGGTTATTTGTGTTCTGAACTGACTGCAGTGGATCTGCAGTCCTAGGGAAATTACCAATATTCAAGATGCTTTGTAACCGTGCGTCTATGTTAGTGAGCATTTTAGCTTTCTCCTCCATGTTGAAACTTATGAAGACATTTTTGGAAGGTGTACTGGGGATTGAGTAACTTCCAGTATTACTTGTACTGGTGCAGGAAGTTTTTTTTGTAAACCGTGAAGTCAGTTTTGAGAACGTCTTTTGCAGACCACCTGAAGATTTGCTTCCATTTCCAGAAGGCGTGTCAACTTGATTCCCAAAGCCTAAGATTTCACGCTGTAACTGGATCTGAATACAAGGCAAAGCTTGCTCCCTGCATCAACAAAAATACGTATATCAAACCACCTAATACATATCTGAGCTTGTACTTCAGAGGAAAATGTGGATTTGGGTAGTAGCTACTGGAAGAAACAAAACCAAAAATTGCTGAGTTTATCAATTACTTCTTATGGTAACAATGAAAATTATTACTAGCATTTGCAATAGCATTAACTACAATAATTAAGACATTTTAATTGTGCTTTAAGATTTAAATGGTAACTAATTAAATAAAAATCAAGTATTTTTGTAAGAGAGAAACAAATATTTTTGTACATTTTGATAAGATGCTGGTTTGGTTTCAAGAAGACTGCTGTATCTCTGTACATACCCACAAGGTACCTATGTAGAATACCAATTTCCTGCCCTGTTTTCCCCTCCTGATGAATCGGTACTATGAAATTCTTCAGTATAAATCTTTCAACAATGATGACTTTGTTTAAACTAGGACACCAGAACATGAGAGCATAAGGTTCAGAAGGAGATGTACCTTCCTTCCTTCCACCTGTGTATGTCGAACACAGCAGTGTAGAGCACATCTACTAGCCCCAAAGTCTTCTCTGGATCCAGACTCCTCTGTAGCAGAGACATTGTTGCTGGATCTTCTTTCAGACACCTGTAATCATTAAGTTTAACTTAAAAATAAAAATTTTCTTGTTGTGTTTTGGTTTGTGTGTTTGGTTGTTTTGTTCGGTTGGTTGGTTGGTTGGGTTGGTTTGGTTTTTTACATTAGACAATTTTACCATACTATTCAGTTAATAAAAGGCTGCAGTACTACTGCTCCTAAAGAGGTGCAACTAGTAAAGGCAGCATAATGTATGGATGACTGAGGGTTCCTAAAGACTATGTCTTCAGCCTCAGTTTCTTTCTATTGTTAAATTCTATAACTCTTACAGTTAGATTAGCTGTATATTCATTTTAAAAATCACGATTAATGATTAGCTCTTTAGCTGAGTAGGCATAATTTGGGCAGAGAGGGGTGAAGAGCCACTCTCACTGTGTGTCAGCAGGCAGAGCTCTTCCAGAGTGCATAACACCTGGCTCAAGCACTCCACATGATTTTAGTTCTTTCATAATACAGCAATTTACAAGAAGAGAACAAAGAAGTGCCAGTTTATACTCTATAGAAGAATTAAAGATGTATTTGTGTAAAGAGACTATCAGTTGACTCGCACTTCTGGGCATACCACTGGTACCACTTGTAACAGGCTCTCACCAAGGATTCAAATAAATGCACTGTGTTGTAATGAAATTCCTAACACTGGGTACTCTGAAGTAAGAGAAAGGAAGTGTTCTAATTCCAAATAATTGTTTCAGAAGGGAACAAAGCCGCACCTAAACTGCAGATTAATTCTACCGTTCTTCCCTAGGCAGTCAACTAAACTGACAGGGACAGAGTCTCTCGGACCATAGAGTTCTGAGGTTCATGACAATGCTTAAGGAACAGCTCAGTGAAGAGAGCTAAAGCTCTCATTAAACTCATCTAATTCCTGGCCTTCCTGAGGCAAGAACTGTGAGGACCTGCTGGGAAGAAGCATAACAGGAACATTATTGGATTATTATTTTTTATTTTTTAAACCTTCTCTTTCATCATCAAGCTTTTTCTTTATAAGTACGTCTTAAGTGCCCCATCACTGCCCCTCTTGTGCTGCCTCCAGAGGCAGCACAAGTACAGAGACAGCTGCTAAAGCACAACTGTCAGTCTGTCAGGAACTGTACTCAATTCCAGATAAAATAACTTAAGATATGCCCTAATTGTCTAGTATTCTCTCTTCCACTTGTACTGCAATATTTTCCCCTATATATTTCAGTCATCATTAATAGTATAATCTGCAATACAGTATTTTTATTTACCAAGTTGATGGAACTTGCACCACAATTCTGGATCCTTCTAAACTTATCTGAGGAGCATAAGTTTCTTTATTTTCAATCTGTGCTGTGTCCACAACCACCTAACAAAGAAAATGAAAATAAAACAAATGATTTTAAGAATCAGTTCAAGTTATATTATCACCACTGTTGTCAAGATGCAATAGCCTCACCTACCTGCCACGCCACAGGTATAAAACATAACCAGATAAAACCAAATCAACTCACAAAGTCATTGTAAGCTTATTCATATTTTAAAAAGTAAATTAAAAAAAATTAGCTTGATACAGTAACTTATATTTCAAAGACTTAATTATTCTCAATTACATACTATAGTTATGCATCACAACATAGTTACCAACTGCTTTACCTAAATATCTGGTAGTCATCAGTGGCTTCATGTGACAGCCCCTACATTTGAGAGGTTGGGCACTATTACTACATTAATAGCTCCCAAACACCTATTTATCAAAATATTTTAAATAATTTAACTGCAGTGCATGGTATGATATAGACAAATAGTATAGACTCTGAAACTCTTCACATTGCTCACAATTCTTAACAGCCCCCCTTTCCTTTTAAGGTTATAAAATCCCACACCAACAATTTATCTATTCTATCTAACAGAACAATATTATTTCCCTATTATATAAAAGTGACTGTTCAATTTGTGGAATTCTGAGCCTTCTGTAAGACAACATGAAGATACATGGAAGATAAAAGTCTTGAAAAATCAGTCTTTCTTTTTATGGAATGGCGGAGGAATGGGTTCACTTCAGCTTCATTTAAACTTTAATACCAGTTCCATATTTGTTTCATGCTTTCTGTTGTTGCCCAGTCTGCACAGGTCAGCCTTTCTGATCGCTTCCATAATCTCCTATTTTGGTCATGCTGAACCAGGAGCTTTTTGGCAGCTGTCAGCAGTTCTTGCTTCAGTGACTAGCAGATTAGCTGTACCATTTATTCTTGAAATGGCTAAAGTTCTCTGGTATAAATAAGTCTCAAGGGATATTACTGGGTCTTTTCTGATCATCCTACACGGGTTCTACTTCTAACTGATTGTCTACTGCTGGTTATGAAGATATATGAAATATTAATAATGCCGAGAGTCTTTTCTCTCTCTTGCTTTAACAAAACCATCCAATGACACTCAAACATAATTACTTCCTACCTTTTAGGTATTTTACCATAAAGCCTTAGTTTTCCTCCAGTTGACTCAAAGCATTTATGTAAGTTTATTCAAACTTGTAAAATATGTCTAAACATGCCAACAAAGCATCATGCTATTATCCACTCATGAAAATACTTAATAACGGGGTGTCATGGTTTAAGCCCAGCTGGTAACTCAGAACCATGTAGCTGCTCGCTCACTCCACCCCTTCTTCCCCCCTGCTCCCAGAGGGATGGGGAGGAGAATCGAAAGAATGTAAATCCCATGGGTTCAGATAAGAACAGTCCAGTAACTAAGGTATAATACAAAACCACTAGTACCACCACCAATAATAATAAACATGACAAGGGAAATAACAAGGGGAGAGAATATAAAACTAAAAGGGGAAAGGAAAAGAAAACAATAAACACAAGTGATGCACAATGTAACTGCTCACCACCCACCGACCAATAACCAGCCTGACCTGAGCAGCGATCTGGGCCTTCCAGGTGACTCCCCCAGTTTATAAACTGGGCATGATTTGCTGTGGTATGGAATACCCCTTTGGCTAGTTTGGGCCAGGTGTCCTTTCTCTGCTTCCTTCTGTCTTCTCCTGCCCCTCCTCACTGGCAGAGCATGAGACTGAAAAGTCCTTGATCGGAGTAAGCATTACTTAGCAACAACTAAAAACATCGGTGTGTTACCAGTGGTGTTCTCAGACTAAAGTCAAAAACACAGCACTGCATCAGCTACTAAGAAAGAGAAAAATAACTATTACAGCTGAACCCAGAACACAGGGCAACTCCATTACTCTTTTTCCTTGTATTTGTACCATTTTAATTTTAGGTAATTTGGTAATCTGCAATTCAGATGTATTGCAATTATAATTGGGGTAAGGAGATATTATCTTAGGAATGATTGTTCTTAGCTCCCAAGAAAAAAAAAAATCCTGTCTGCATCTCAGACATGCAAATCAGAACTAAAATTCTGATTTGTGCAGATGTACAGCAGCTTCTGGTGCATGGCAGTGCTCATGGTCTGGGCTTTGCTGGGGTTGTCATCATCTGTCCCATCCCATCTCTATCTTCCCCCCCCCCCCCCCCCTTCCTTTCTCTGTCTTAAAAACATTTTCAACATCTCTCAACATTTGGTCAGTTATGACATCTGGATATAAACATTACTACAAGATTCAGGGCTTTGCAATGCATGTTTTTTACACAGAAAGATCTACTAGCACAAAAAAGCATGGCTAGAGACTCAATTAAACCTTCTCTTCATGACGCCAATTCAAAGTTTTAGTTGTACTCATCCTCTGAATTCAACTATTTTAATATACATTGCTTATTCAAACATGGAGATTTCTTCAGCTGACCCAAATATGAAAACACAGTTCTTAATATATATATATATATGTATGCTCTAAGGTAAAAACTGAAAACCTGCGCTTTAAAAAATATTTCTTATGTTAAAAAAAAAAAACAGGGGCCTAAAATAACCAAGCAAACTAAGTCATCTCATTGTGATTTCCACTCTTAATGAGTTTGTTCTTAAAAGGCGCACAAGATAGGCTAAAGATAGCAAGACTGTCAAGTCATGTTCTTTTTTAAATTGGGCATTTGAATGACAAATTTACACACAATTCTGAACTAATACAGCTTAGTTTCTAAAAGCTGTAAAGCAAATGCTACATAACACTGTCCCATGATTCATTTATCTGAGTTATACACAAAATAAAATACACACATTCTCTCTCCCTGCCTGGTGGGTGCTTAGAGGATAGGTTCCTGTGCATCAGACATCTATCATTCTTGTTTTATAAGTGCTTCCTCTCTAATTTCCACCCAAAAAATACTTTAAAGAAGCAAATTACAATTTCTCATCGTTGCATGAGGCTACGTAGAAGCATAATTGAATCTCGTAAAAAATTATGGCACATAGTTAATAAAGAAAAAACTCAACCGTCACACCCTTCCAGAATGCAACAAATGAAAGTGAGAATGAACGAAGGGAAGAAGGCTGGCAAGTATTTTGTCATGTGGATAGTTCATCACTGTGTCTTTGAAGATGGAATCCTGCTACTTTCAGAACCCGAGGTTCATGCAAAAAGCTTTGGAGACATTCATGATTCAACACAAGTAATATTACATATATCAGACTGCCATGATTTTTCAAATATGACGGACAGTGGCTTAGCAACTTCATTCGCCAGGTCCTTCAGGACACGCGGATGGATTTCGTCAGGTCCCATGGTCCTTAAGATGATCTCAGACATGATCCTCTCCTACAGTGGGCCCAAGGTCTTCATTCTCACAGTCCCTGCATCTCCCTTACAAGACTTGGGCAGCATGGTCAGAGCACTTGCTGGTGAAGATTAAGGCAAGAAGTAATTGAGAACCTCAGCCTTTTCCAAATCCAGGGAAGCCAGTTCTTTGATTTCCTTCCAGACAGAGCTAACATTATCCCCAGTCTGTCTTTTGTTAGAAACATATCTGTATGTCCTGGGTTCAGCAGTAGCAGGCTTTTTTCCTCCTTCCTAGTAGCTGGTGCAGTGCTGTGTTTTCGACTTCAGTCTAGAAACAACACTGATAACACACCAATGTTTTTAGTTATTACTAAGCAATGCTTACCCCAATGATGGACTTCTCAGTCTCACATGCTGTGCTACTGAGGAGGGGCACGGGAAGCTGGGGGGAAGCAGAGACAGGACACCTGACCTAAACTAGCCAAAGGGGTATTCCATACCACAGCACATCATGCTCAGTATATAAACTGGAGGCAGTTACCCAGAAGGCACAGATCACTGCTCAGATCTGGCTGGGTATCTGCTGGATGGTGGTGAACAACCGGATTCTCTCCCCTTGTTATTTCCCTCATCATCATTATTATTATTGGTGGTAGCAGTAGTGATTTTGTATTATACCTTAGTTACTGGACTGTTCTTATCTGAACCTGTGAGATTTACAGTCTTTTGATTCTTCTCCCCATCCCTCAGGTAGCAGAGCGAAAGAAGGAGGGAATGAGCAAGCAGCTGCATGGTTTTGAGTTACTGGCTGGACTTAAACCATGACACTATAGAAGCCTTTCCTCTTATCTCTGACACCCCTGGCCAGACTCAGTTCTATCTGGGCCTTAGCTTTTCTTAGCTGATCCCTAGCTTCCCTGTTTTCTTCCCAGGCCACCTGTTGTCATTTCCACCGTCCACAAGCTTCTTTTTTTCCCCTCGAAATTTCCTCAGCAGCTCCTTATCCATCCAAGGAGGTCTCCTGGGCTTCTTGCCCCATTTCCTTCTTGTTGGGACACAACACTTCTATGCTTGAAGCAGGTGATCACTGAATATGAACCAATATTCTAGCCCCCCCCGCCCTCTAGAGCTTTATCTCATAGAACCTTACTAAGCAGGCTCCTGAAGAGGACAAAGTCTGCTCCCTTCAAGTCCAGGACAGTGAGATTGATCCCTGCTCTTCTCAGTGCCCTGAGGATCCCAAACTCCACCGTCCCGTGATCACTGCAACCAGTGATGCCTCTGAGCATCACATTCCCCACCAGCCTCTCCCTTTTGGTGAGCACAAGGTTGAGCATGGCACTTCTCCTTGTCAGCTCCTCTATTACTTGCAAGAGAAAGTTGTCTTCCATGCAATCAAGTAACTTCCTGGGTTGCTTGTGCCAGGCAGTACCATTCCTCCAACCGATATCAGGGTGGTTGAAGTCCCCCATGAGGACAAGGGCCTGCGAATGGGAGGCTGCTCCTATCTGCCTATAGAGAGCTTCATCCACAGAGTCCTCTTGATCAGGTGGCCTGTAGCAGATCCCCACAGTCACGTCCCCCATTGCAGTTTTGCCTTTGACCCTGACCCACAAGCTCTCTCTTTACTCATCACCTGTCCCCATACTGAGTTCCATACTCTCCAGGCTATCATTGCCATAAATACCTACTCCCCTTGTCATCTGCCCGGTCTGTCTTTCCTCAAGAGCCTATAACTTTTCCAATCCAACACTCAGTCATAGGAGCCATCCCACCATGTTTCTGTGATTCCAACAACGTCATAACCCCGTAGATGCGCAAACATCTCTAATTCCTCTTGTTTATTCTCCACACGATGGGCATTTGTACAGAGGCATCTGAGCAGAGCTCCAAATAAAGCTGTCTCATTGACGAGAGTGGCTGACATAGCTCTGCATCTCTCTGAGCATTCATTACAGGTGCTGGCATCTAACTGGTAGTTTTGGAATGGATCAGTGCCCCTCTCCCCCAACAAATCTAGTTCATAGTCACTTACCAGTCCAGCTTGGCCAAACAACAATTGTACAGCAGTTTTGCAGGCTCCTCGCCAAGTGGAAGGGCAAACCTGATTTAGTACTTCAGTAACAGGAGAATCATCCCATGGTGTAAGTCCATTATGGCATCCGGCTTCCTTAATCAACTGCAGCATCGTGTGCTGAAAATATAAACACTTTGTCATATTAAACACACAATTCAGAAATTTTAACACCAGTGCTTCCACACGTATTTAGCATTGTTCTACATGCTTTTCTGACAACTGCAGCATCTGTTACCTCTGAACAGTCTTGTATAACTAGAATAGCTCAACTGCAGAACAGAAATATAGAAGAACATCTCTGCTATTTGGAACACAATACTCCTCCAAAGTCATAAAACAGTATTTTTGCTTAACTTGCAGAACAGTTTAATCAAAACTACAAAAAGCACTGCAAAGACAGCAGAACAGAAGCATTTTGAGCTGTGGATTGTTTCAACTCTTCCAGGAACAAGGAATTGGGCTTGTAAATTAAATAAATAAATAAATAAATAAAATGAAGATGATGATTCAAATTGCCCAAATCACTTCTGAATGCATGGACATATTTTCCATTCCTTCATACTGAAAATACAGTTTTCTCCGCAATTTTTAACAATTGATTAAAATTTGCAAAAAGACATCAACAAGAGCTTTGTTACAATTTTTTTTTTTTTAAACATACCTCCCACCTCCCAGCACTAGGCTGGGCCAGACTTATTTTGGCACCATCTGACGACCATTAGCAAGGGCTCACCTTCCCCTCCACTTCTAGATTTCTATGCATCTGTCATATAGAACTGAACTTGCCCAGGTGGTTAAAACATTATCAGAAGCAGGTGTGAACTTACAATGTTATCAAGATCTTGCTTCCACAGGAAGTCAGGCTAAAACTATGCACTTTTAAATACAAGTTTGGCACTGAAATTCTACTGCAGTTGTTCTCTGGATTTTAAGGAATTCAAGTTTGGGTTTTTGTTTGTGTCGTTTTTTTTACAGTTCACTCCTGTGGTTAGATACAGGTTATTACCATTTTCAGCTTTAGGTTTTCTGCTGCAGACTCATTAAAGGATATTCCTTTCAGAAAATGTGATCCTATTTGAACAGGAACAGTGGGCAGTTCAGACTGAATGGGCTGAGGAGTCGTCTGTCTCCTTCCTGTTTGCTGGGCTTCAGCTTCACTGCAACAACCCTGGGACATAACACAGATCCATTACAAGAAATGAAGAAATTATAATATCCTAATATGAGTCCAATTTATTTGTTTTAACAAGTTATTTTCAAGGTGAGGATGGATGAAAGAGAGAAAAAGTATAGCAGATCCTACCTGAAGGCTTGCTTCAATAGCTTTTGGGTTCAAGTGGAAGCCAGCCTTCAGCGCATATTCACAATGGCCTAAACTCTCCAAAGCCACTTTGTAAGCCTGATATTAAACAAAAAACTTGAGATAGCAGAGGCATATCAGCAAGTAAGCAAGCAGTCACCATGTTTGGATACATATATAAGAATTGCTACATGGATTTACCCTACTCAGTTCTACAGCATACACATTTGTCATATAAGATTCCAATACTATAATTCTCAAATACCTCATGGCTGCCTGTGGTACATATTTCTACAGTAATATACTCCTTCCCTATTTCATTCCTTTGCCCACTGACTGTACTACATTGTCATGGTTTAAATTCAGCCGGTAACTCAAAACCATGCAGCCGCTCACTCACTCCTCCTCTTCTTCCACCCTGCTCCTGGAGGGATGGGGAGGATAATCGGAAGAATGTAAATCCCACAGGAAAAGATAAGAACAGACCAATAACTTAGGTACCATACAAAACTACTACTACTATTACCACCATAATAATAAGGATAAGGGAAACAATATGAGGAGAGAATATGAAACTAAAAGGGGACAAGGAAAAGACAACAAAAAACACAAGTGATGCACAATGCAATTATTCACCACCAACTGACCGATACCCAGCCCGACCTGAGCAGTGATCTGGGCCTTCGGGGAAACTCCCCCCAGTTTATATAGTGGGCATGATGTACTGTGGTACAGTATACCCCTTTGGATAGTTTGGGTCAGGCGTCCTGTCTTTATTTCCTCCTGGCTTCCTATGCCCATCCTCATTGGCAGAGCATGAGACTGAAAAGTCCTTGATGGGGTAAGCATTACTTAGCAACAACTAAAAATATCGGTGTGTTACCAGTAGTGTTCTCAGACTAAAGTCAAAAACACAGCACTGCACCAGTTACTAAGGAGAAAAACTTACAGCTGAACCAAGGACAGTATCCACCCCTTATTACACACCATTCACGTCATGCTCATGGTTTTTGTCTCACATATATATATATACACATATATATACACACACACACACACAGAAACATCATTCCTTAGTGCATGGACCAATCCCTGTAAAGCTGCTGAACACATCCAGTCCATTAAGTCATGCTCCATCTCTTGTAACAGTCTTTCAGGGCAGGAGAGACAGTGTGTAGTGCTGCATTGTTGCCTGCTGACGACACCGCCAAACACGTCTAGTAACTGCTGAGCTCATCTGGCTTCAAAAAAGTTAATTCTTTCTTGAGTTGATGACCGGAGGGAAGTCCAGGTCAGTCGACAGTGACCTCAAGACAGTTCTGCTGCTGGCTGTTCCTGTGACTTGCAGAGGGGTTGGAACTAGATGATCTTAAGGTCCTTTCCAACCCTAAATGATCTAAAATTCTATGCTTCTCTGCTGATTATCATGACAGCATATATATTCTTTTCAAAACCAGGAGAGGTGGAGATGGCCATCTAGCTGATGGGTTTTGAAGCGTTATATAGCAGGCAATAGCATACAATTGAGTTCATTGGCTGTTTCCCCCAAAATTAAATCCCCTTGAGATACACACCTGACCTAACTATCTTCCCACATTACCCACAAAGCAAATCCAGGTCTGTGAGTGAAAGCAATCCCACAAATGGGTTTGCCTTTACCTGAAGAAGGAATAACCCAGACTGTCTTCCCAGCAAATTTTTTTATGTGCACCACAGGAAATTTATCTGCCTCTACAGTACATAAAAGTTATGAATAGATGGGGCCAGCCCTGTTGGCAGACCCCCAGTACTGATGTCCTGGGTTCAGCAGTAGCAGTCATTTTTCTCCTTCTTGGTAGCTGGTGCAGTGCTGTGTTTTGACTTTCGGCCTGTGAACAGAGCTGATAGCGATGTTTTGGTTTGGCCAAGGACTTCGTGAGCCTCATGCTCTGACAGGGAGGAGGGGAAGCCAGGAGGAAGCAGAGACAGGACACCTGACCCAAACTGACCAAAGAGGTATTCCATACCACAGCATGTCATGCCCAGGAGGTAACTGGGAGTTACCTGGAAGGACACGGGCTTCCGGGTGGGGACTCGTTTTCTTGGCCGGTGGTATCGTATTCCCTTGTTATTTTCCCTTATCATTGTTGTAGTTGATAGTAGCGGTGGTGATTTGTGTTGTACATTGGTTGCTGGACTGTTCTTGTCTCAACCTGTAGGAGTTGCACTCTTTCGATCCTCCTCCCTCCCGGAGTGGGGATGGGGAGAGCCCCGGTGGGGGGGGGGGGGGGGTGGGACGGACCTCGATTGTTGTCAGCTCGGCACCACTCACTGGGAGTGAGTGAACAAGTTACCTGACTGGGTTTAAACCACGACAACTGACTAATCAGGTGGCTTTTGGGAAACGTGTATCCCAGTGTTTGAAAGTTTCACCACCCATTGCTCTCAGTGTAGCTTTTTACAGCCCAGTGTACCACTTGATTTTCCCAGAGGCTGGTGAATGGTAGGGGATGTGATATACCCACTCAGTGCCATGCTCTTTGGCACAAGTGTCTATAAGGTTGTTACAGAAATGAGTCCCATTGTCTGACTCAGTTATTTCTGGGGTGCCGTGTGGCCACAAGACTTGTTTCTCAAGGCCGAGGATAGTGTTCTGGGCAGCAGCGAGGCACAGTGTATGTTTCCAGCCACCAGGGGGTTGCTTCCACCATGGTAAGCACATGGCACTTGCCTTGGAAGGTTGGTGGGACTGTGATGTAGTCAGCCTGCCAGGCTTCCCTGTATTTGTACTTCAGCCATTGTCCTCCATACCAGAGAGACTAACTGCTTGGCTTTCTTAACTGCAGCACATGTTTCACATTCGTGCATAACCTGGGCAATAGTGTCCATTGTTAAGTCCACCCCTCGATCTCGAGCCCATTTATATGTTGCATCTCTGCCCTGATGGCATCAGGTGTAATGGGCTAAAAATAATACACCCTTCTGTTGCCATAAAAATCCATCTGAGGCACTTCAATATTAGCAGCTTTATCTACCTGTTGGTTGTTCTAGTGTCCCGCAGAGGCCCAACTCCTTGGTACACAACCATCCAAGTGGCGTACCTTCACCACCAGGTTCTGCACCCAGGCAGTGATATCTTGCCCCAGGGCAGCAGCCCACATGGGTTTCCCTCTGCCTTTCCAGTTGCTCTGCTTCCACTGCTGCAATCACCCTCACAGGGCATTTGCCACCATCCATGAGTCAGTATAGAGATAAAGTACTAGCCACTTTTCTCGTTCAGCAATGTCCAGGGCCAGCTGGATGGCTTTCACCTCTGCAAACTGACTTGATTCACCCTCTCCTTCACCAGTGTTTCTGCAACTTGTCGTCAAGGACTCCATACAGCTGCCTCCCATCTCTGATGCTTTTCCACAATACAGCAGGACCCATCAGTAAACAAGGCATATTGCTTTTCTCTTTCTGACAGTTTATTGTATGGTGGGCCCTCTTCAGCACGCATCACCTCCTCCTCTGGTGACATTCCAAAATCTTTGCCCTCTGGGCAGTCCATGATGACTACAAAAATTCCTTGATGACTGGAATGTCCTACTCAAGCTTGTTGTGTAATTAGTGCAGCCCACTTACTCCATGTAGCATTGGTTGCATGATGTGTAGAGGAGACTCTGCCTGTGAACATCCAGCCCAGCACGGACAACCTGGGTGCCAAGAGGAGCTGTGCTTCAGTGCCAATCATCACTTCTGAAGCAGCTCAAACCCCTTCAGAGGCTGCCAGTATCTGTTTTTCACTTGGGGTATAGCTGGCCTCAGATCCTCTGTATCCCCGACTCCAAAAGGTGAGGATTTGACCTTGAATTTCCCTTGGAGCTCTCTGACAGAGGCTCCTGGTAGGACCATTCTCCCCAGCTACAGTATAAAGCACATGGTTCACATCTTGCCCTGTCCTGACTGGCCCGAGTGATACTGCATTGAACTATCTCTCTTTTAATTTATTCAAAGCCTTGCTGGTTTTCAGGGCCCCATTTAAAATCATTCTTTTTCAGAATCACGTGATAGAGAGGGCTTACAATCTTACTGTAACTGAGGATGTGCAATCCCCAGAACCCCACAACGCCTAAGAAAGCTTGTATTTCTTTCTTATTACTTGGTGGAAACACTGCCGTTATATTGTTGATCACATCTGGCGATGTCCATCTTGCCATTTTATTCCCAAAAACTGAATCTCCTGTGCAGGATCCTTGACCTTACTCCGTTTTTATTGCTTTCAGCGGGATTTTGATTATTTTCCTCCCTTTCTCAAAAAGTTCTCTGACTGTATTGCCCCACACAATAATGTCATCAATACACTGCAGGTGTTCTGGAGCTTGCCCCTGTTCCAGTGCAGTCTGGATCACTCCATGGCAGATGGTAGGGCTGTGCTTCCACCCCTGGGGCAGTCAGTTCTTAAGTGTACTGGACACCCCTCCAAATAAAAGCAAACTATGGCCTGCACTCTGCTGCCAAAGGAATTGAGAAGAATGTATTGGCAATATCAATTGTGGCCTACCACTTGGCTGCCTTTGCCTCCTGTTCATATTGAAGTCCTAGCATGTCTGGTACCTCAGCACTCAAGGGTGGTATGCCTTCAGTCAGGCCATGAAAGTCTACTGTTAGTCTCCGCTGTCTGTTAGACTTTCGCACTGGCCATATGGGCCTATTAAAGGGTGAGCAGGTCCTGCTGATCACTCCTTGGCTCTCCAGTCTACAGATCAGCTTATGGATGGGAATCAGGGAGTCTCGGTTGGTGCAATATTGCTGCCGGTGCACTGTTGTGGTCGCGATTGGCACTCGTTCTTCGACCTTCAGCAACCCCAGAACAGAAGGATCCTCTGAGAGACCAGGCAAGGTGGACAGTTTTTTCATTTCCTCCATCTCCAATGAAGCAACACCAAAAGCCCATCGGTACCCTTTTGGGTCTTTGAAGTACCCTCTCCTGAGGTAGTCTATGCCAAGGATGACTGGAGTCTCTGGACCAGTCACAATGGGGTGCTTTTGCCATTCCTTCCCATTTAGGCCCATTTCAGCCCCCAGTACAGTCAACTCTTGGGATCCTCCTGTCACTCCAGAAATAGAAATGTGCTCCACCCCTTCATAGCTTGATGGCATCAAGGTACATTGTGTACCGCTATGTCCTAACACCTTATTAGTTCTGTGGGACTGATGTGCCCGGCCATCTGATACACACTGTCCAGTAAACCTGATTGTCCCTCTCCTCCATGTGGCTGGAGGCAGGGCCCCTCTACTAGTGATCATAAGATTCTCCACTTATATCTTGTACAAGGGGATTAGTATTCCTTATCACAGGTGTTTGAGTAGAAGCAGCTCTTCCAGTCCATCTAGGAAGCTGTTCACCCAAGACTGGAGCAGCAACTTTCATGGGAGGATCATCCTTGACAGTTGTTACCCAATTCACACACCCGTTGCTCCAGAACTGAGGTAGATTTTCCATCCCACTTTTTCACGTCTTCTCTGTGATCCCACAGGTAAAACCATAGGGTGCCCCATGGTGCGTACCTCCTATATCTTCTCTCTCAAGCAGTAGGGTGCCTTCTGTTAATAGCTGAGATGTGGGTTGGTACACGTGGAGAGCTGGATAGATCGTCTCTCAATTGTTTGAACACCTGGGTCAGGAGTTTTTCCACTGCTGAAATGATGGAATGGGTGAGATTGTCTTTGAACTCTTGGAGTTGATGAGTCACTTCATCCACTGTTGGTGCTATGTCATGCCAGGTCATTGATGCCAATGAGTGGGCGTATGATGATGGTGCACTCTGTGTAAGTTACCGTCACATGGGTTGTGTACATTCGACTTCATCTGGATTGATCGGTGCATTCCTGGCATCCAGCCTATGACAGATCTCTAGAATGGCTGATTCCCTCAGGTACTGGAAGCCTCTCTATCGTGGTCCACTTGGCTGAGTGATACATAACATTGTCCTTGCTAGTATACCTTTCCTTCACAGCTGCCAAGAGCCGCCTCCAAAGGCTGAGGGCTCATTTCTCTTTTGCAATTGCTTTGTCAATTCCCCCTTCCCTAGCAACTCATCCCAGCTGCTTGGCTTCCCTACCTTCTAGTTCGTGACTCTCAGATCCATTGTCCCAGCATTGGAGCAACCAGGTGACGATATGCTCACCCGGAAGATGGCTGAAAACTTTTCATATATTCCGCAGCTCGGTTGAGGTATGGGATCGAGAAGTTATCTCTTTCTCTGATTCCTAAATCAATAACTCTCATTCAGATGCTGTCCCCTCTAGTACACGCTTTGGGTCTTCATCTTTCTTCACTGCACGGGTTGCTCTTTGTGCCTCTCGTTTGCTTTTCCCCTTGCTTATAGGGGCAACTGATATTGGCATGGATTGGTCCTTTTGTTTAGCTATAGTGCCTATCACTGAGCCAGACCCTGCTTAGCTTTCGAGATCAAACAAAATCAAGCATTCTCAAGGTGGGATTACTGTGGGTAAAACACATGCTGTATTTGTGGCAATATGCTGATTCCCAGGAAAAGCAGCAGGCTGGTTTCAAGGGTATCCAAAGGCCATCAAAAAACTTTAGAATTCTCAAATGCTGCTGTAAATTGTCTAATGGGGGAGCAGAGGGTGTGAGGGAACAGCCCCTTCATAGGTTTACCACCCAAAGATGAAAAAAACGATGTGTAGTTCCTAAAAATTCCCATTACATGCCTCCCATAGTATAGAGATGATGGCCACACTGAGAGTGCAAGCCAGACCAGTTTCATGATCAATGACTATTGTACCACAAGTCATTACTGTAAAGTACAGCGAAACAAGAAACTTAGCCCAGGCCTCAAAGCTGATAAACGCTAAAACAGCAAATACTGGCTGCAAGTAAGGTATGACACGCTGAAACTCCAAGACCAAGTGCAACAACTCTGAGAGCAAATAAATCAACATTGTGACAAGCGACTATTAATCTGAAACAATGCATGCTTATCACAAATACAATTAGACACTTACACAATTTGTACAATTAGACAAATACAATTAGACACAAATACAAATTGACACTCTGGTCAGATCTGCCGTTATTTCAACCCTATGTGCCTCACGCTGGGCGCCACAAAGAACTGTCGTGGTTTAAGCTCATCCAGTAACTCAGAACCACACAGCCTCTTGATCGCTCCCCCTTCCTCCCTCCCCCCCGTGCTCCCAGAGGGATGGGAAGAAGAATTGAAATAACGTAAATCCCACAGGTTAAGAACAGTCCAGTAACTAGGATAAGGGAAATAACAAGGGGAGAGAATACAATTACTCACCACCCAGTGACTGATACTCAGCCTGACCCGAGCAGTGATCTGGGACTTCCAGGTAATCCCCCCCAGTTTATATACCAAGCATGATGTGCTGTGGTATGGAACGCCCCTTTGGTTAGTTTGGGTCACGTGTCCTTTCTGCTTCCTTCTGTCTTCTCCTGCCCCTCCTCGCTGGCAGAGCATGAGACTGAAGAGTCCATCATCGGGGTAAACATTACTTAGCAACAACTAAGAACATTGGTGTGTTATCAGCATTGTTATTAGACTAAAATAAAAAAACACAGCACTGCACCAGCTACTAGGAAGGAGAAATATAACTGTTACAGCTGAACCCAGGACATACATGCACATGAAAGTAGACTTTAAAACTTACCTGCAAAGCACTGTCAATTTTCATGTTTAGCAATTTGAGCTGATGTTCAGGGACTGCCACACTCTGTGAGCAGAAAAGTTGCTGAACTTCAATTCCTGCCAAACATCCATCACAGCCTCTTTCTCGTAATTGAGATGTTGCCTGTAATGCAAAATAAAAATCCAGGGTAAAGAGTTTTAACATTAAACCAGTTCAAGATTAATTACATTTTAAAGAGCAGCCAAAAACACCCCACGGAGTTTAAAACATTATAAAGGAGATTAAAAGCAGCACCTGGCGGGAAGGATCTGGAGGAGCTTATTTGTTATAATTTATTAAATCTCTACTGCTACTTTGCAAGTACAAATCTCACGTAATTTGTATGGCATATAGGTGTTGGCTAGCAACTTAATTCAACATTGTTTGCTGTTACTATTTCATCTCCCTCTCAGGACTAAGGATCCTGTTACACAGGCCACATGATGACTCATTCCCAGAGGAGGGTCTTACAACTTCAACATAAAGGATATTACTTGCCACAAAAAAAAATACATTTAATCACTTGGACAAACACTCCTTTGTATACAAGATATATTTTATAAAATTAAGGTTGATTACCATGGTGCAATTTTAGAAGACCCACACAAGACTAAGATCAACTTAGCACAGCAAGAGAATAGCTTTATGTAATATGATTTAGAAAAATAAGAAATATGAAAAGCCACATATCTAGTTTTAACTGTAAAAAATTACATGACTGAGCAGGGTAAAACAAATAAAAAACCTGCTCTCAACTGCATTTAAGGTCTTGGAAAGAGCTTATTTTTCAGTCTAGAAAGGAGTCTTGCTCTAAAGCAGGATGAGTCTTGCTCTAAAGCAGGATGTTGAAATTGGGGATTTTTGGTACTACAGGCAATGGTCATTACTTACCTCATTGACATATACAAAACTACAGCATATTCCAAGTGGAAAAAAAAAAAGGGAAAATAGTTTTGAGTTACTGACAAAATATTGCCTTAAACTTTATTCTGAAATAGCAGTGTATTCTCTGTCAAGGAGGCTGGGTTTATATGGAAATAATGGATTGCCTTCCTCCACAAAGTCAAAATTTTGAAAGATTTCAGTATTTCAAATCTCCCTTCTATCAAAATGACTTGCATATTAGTCTATCTAAATTTTGAGAGATTTTATTTATCTAGAGAGCACAGATTTTTTCTTATGCTATCCTAAAATCCCACACAAATACTTCAGAGTAATTTTAGTCAATCATAAAAACTGAGAAGTTTCTTCTATTTTTATTCTGGAACTAGGAAGAACCTATATTTTTCTGGTCTCCTCCCCATGCATGTTTAATGAAGGATATGATTAGTGTAATATTTGTATTAAACTCTATTTCAAAATACAGGTTCTAATAACAGAAATAGCTTAGGTGGGCTGTTAAGGAGGTATAAAGAAAGTTAAGGTCCCAGATTCTGCAAACCCAAGTTTAATTTTAACCACATTTTAAATAAACTAGATTGCAATGCAGGGCCTTTCTAGAAATTGTAACAGTTTTAAGGAACTAAGTGTATTAAATGTAAAATTAACTATTTTTAATGCAAAAGGAGTACAGCTATACCAGGATTAGACCTGTTACAATTATCTGTAATACACGTAAAGCACTCCCAAATCCTTATTTTATCCAGTGAAATAAACTTATGCTGCAGTAAAAATTACAAACAATTCTTCTGCATTCATAGTTCTAAAGGAAACTTGCTTGCTTTCGTATACCTTTCACATCCCAGGTTGATAAATGGAAACCTTGACAAGATTTCCAGTCAAGATGATAAACAAGCTTGTGTGTGCTGCCAAATTGGACTTCAAAAGCACATGCTCCAAGTTACTTGAATTTAAGGAAACTGTGCATGCAGTGTCTGAAGTCATTTCGATCTATAAGCCTGCGGACTTCAATAGTACAAGGGAAAGCAGAAAAGCTCCTAAAACTGATTTTCTTTTTTTCAGCAGTAAAAGAAAGGATTGCACAGATGACAAGTGTTTATGAAAATAGAAGTCCAGAGAGTGGTACATGTAAGTGATACAATTCACATTCCAACAACTGATGGAGCAAGCAACATCAAGCTTAGCAGCATAAGACGAAAGTGTTAAAAGTGAATGTAAAGATTTAAGTATAAAATATAATTTGTGCTCAAAATTAGAGAAAAAATTATCTAAATTATTTTTCAACAAGATTTTTTGCTGTTTTTGCAAAGACAACTTTCATATTTTATTCTAAATTCCACTTTTGCCAAACTACATTTGAATGCTGTTAATTCATCACTAACAAAAAGCTGTTTCCACTGTTTGTGTACTCCTTATATACAATCATATCACAAAGAAAACTTTACACAGCACAGAGATGGTATAATCAGCATATAGGTAAAACTAGTTTTAGCATCTGAAACTAACTGCACCATGATCCCCACTTGAAATGTAACATTTCTTGAAAAATCAGAGATTTCCTTCCTTTATTAGGGCATCCAGCCTGAATTTAGATTTCACTAAACATAACTGCCATTTCACTAAATATAACTACAGCAAGACCTCCGTACCTCTGTTGCTCCTCTCCATGATCTTATTGCATCTTCTAGCTCATTTGTGGGGCTTAAACTTGAGGTTCTGGCTCCACTAACATTCTTTTTCTCCTGGGCTACAGCTTCAGCAAAGCAAGAGTGTGCCACTGGCTGGACTTTCTGCACAGCTTGTGACAGGAATTGAAAGTGGACCTGCATCACCGTCAAGAAACATCGCCCAAGTACCTGCAGGAGAAGGAACAAACCCATTTCAAGCAAATAGAGGATTTCATGGAAGTTTCTCTTTTTCCTTTGTTCAGTGTTTGGGGTACTCAGATTCTTTTTCTATTAAAATAACACTTCAGATCATTAGGGACTGTAGAGATAGGACAAGGTGTAATGCATTAAAACCTAAACAGGGGAAGTTTAGATTGGATATAAGGAAGAAATTCTTTACTGTAAGGGTGGTGAGGCACTGGAATGGGTTGCCCAGGGAGGCTGTGAGTGCTCCACCCCTGGTGGTGTTCAAGGCCAGGTTGCACAGAGCCTTGGGTGACATGGTTTAGTGTGAGGTGTCCCTGCCCATGGCAGGAGGTTGGAACTAGATGATCTTAAGGTCCTTTCCAACCCTATGATTCTAAGCAACATTTGATATTTAGCCATTTACTTAGAATAAGGCAAACAGTGAGCAAACATTATTTTCTACAAATTAAAGGGAGATCATACTGATCCCATGTATTTTTTACTTCTGCACTCAAGTTATGGTTATTTGAAGAATGCAAAGCTTGTTCAGTTACTTAGGAATACTGAGCACATGAAACAATAAAAAAATGGGAGTAGCATATTATCACAAGGACAAAGTCAATAGCAAAACCCACTTGAACACAGACCTTGCTGAATTTATGCTAAAAAGCCCAAAACAAAAATCTGAATAATTTTAAAACATTATAATTAAAATCAGAAAAGTTTAATCCAGCAGTTTATCTTCTAAGCAGAGCAATAATCAGCAATAAGCATGAAAACCATTTTGCCACATAATGCAGTAGACACACAATGACATTTTTAGAAAATAACAGTGACTGCAGAATGCATGCACAAAGTTGCAGCCCTGTCATTTGCATTGTCTGACAGGAACTGCTAACACTGTCACAAATCACCTCTTCAGAATATTGCACTGAAACAGGTCACTGAACATTCATTTGGAAAGCCCGAGGAAAGGCAGGGAAGCGAAGGGCTGCTTGTGCCTCCCTGTACTCGCTAAGCTGAAGGCAGCGCCAGCATCATGCTGGGGAAGGGGGCCCCACCTCCACCCCTTGCACGTTTCCATCCCCCTCTGTCATACTAGTGCTAATGAGAATTATGAATTAAGACAGGCATATGCCTCATTTACTACAAACAGATCACACAACTTGAGTATTTAGGCACAGCCACAACACACGGAAGAACAGACAGGAGTACAAGCATTCAGGACAAGCTGAAGAGCAATGCAGCACAAACAGGAACGCTCTGTCTACCTTCAGGGCCACACTCTCCTAAGCAGATGAAAGCTTACCACAAAGCACAGTTACAACACAGCAAAGCAGCAAGTATTTTCCAAATTACTGGAGAAAGTACTTAAAAACTATTCAGAGTGTTTTGTTGCTTTTATGGCGTTTTTCACACAAAGTGGTTTAAAATGTATATTTGACTTTGATTTATTAAAAAAAGACTTGAATTCCATTTTAGAAATAAATCATAAAATACATAGATGTACAAAGCCATTATGCCTTGAGGTAAATAAATCATCAGGCTTATTTTCAGCTACATTCTTCTGGAATAAAAACATTCAAACACAATGATCTTCCTGATAAGACTCAGTAGTCACACGAACAGTTATATGCATTAACTATCTACTTCAGAAAAAACAGTGGTAGCAGTGCTTTTTTCCATTGCATCCGAAACTCCTTTTGACATTCCATTCTGGTTCAATCACTTCCTTTCTTTGTACAAGGCATGAAATTAATTATTTTTGGTACTTTGACTGACCTCTGAAAGTGGAGTTTGATAAAATGAAAAAACCTCCAACTTTCCTGGCTACAAGATTAGAAAGATTTCTAAAAAAAATGGTGATCTGAATATTTCTGTGTATGAAGAATGCAATTCTTACGGGAAGAAGAAATTAAGACTCATGAGGAATTTCAAGCCAATTAAGTTTCAAAGAATATTTAGGGTACAGACACTGAAGTTTCCCCTGCCTGGGAATAATGCTCAAAATAAACAAATGATTTAGGGTTTTTTTAAGTAGCGGCACACAACATTCCTAGCATAATTAATAATGTTAAACAGTAAGAACTCCTATTTTGTTCAAAAAATAATCTATTTCAGTCTTCCTCAGAAATGGCTAAGGATGGCTTTAACTGCTTAAATAAAATTCAAGTGGTGGAGGATTTTTGCACTGTCAAATGCTCACGGCAGATGTCAAACTCACTTTGCTTTAAAGTTTACTAACTGAAGATTTTCTTCCAAAGAGGTGAAACTGCCTTAACTGTGAGAAAGAAGTATGACCACCACAGTTTAACAAATACAGGCAGGGTTGGCCCGCAGGTACCAAAGTGTATAAAGCAATATACTAAATCTCTGTGGCCAAGTCTGCAGAACAATATTAGCATATGGATGCATTTTATTCCACGTATAGACACACCATCATCTCTTTTTGCAAGCTTGTTTTTTCCTACTTTCCCAAGCAGAACTGTTTGGCTCTCCTACTTTAGACCATATTTCAAGGTTTAAGCCCAGCTAGTAACTCAGAAACATACAGCCACTCATTCACTCCCCCTCTTCTTCCTCCCCCCCGCTCTAGGAGAGATGAGGAGGAGAATCAAAAGAATGTAACTCCCACGGGCTGAGATAAGAACAGTGCAGTAACAAAGGTATAATACAAAACCACTACTAGTACCACCAGTAATAAGGGAAATAACAAGGGGAAAGAATACAATTACTCACCACCTGCCAACTGACACCCAGCCAGACGTGAGCAGTGATCCGGGCCTTCCAGGTAACTCCCCCCAATATAGATACGGGGCATGTCCAGCATGACCAAGTATATCCAGGCCCCTGAGCAAAAGCAATCCCACAAGTGTGTTTGCCTTTACCTGAAGCAGGAATAACCCAGACTGTCTTCGCCAGCAAATTCTTTATGTGCACCACAGGAAATTTATCCCATTCTACAGTAGGTAAAAGTTATGATTGGGCTGGGCCAGCCCTGTTGGCAGATCCCTTAGTGTTGACCAACCAGGTGGCCTTTGTGTATCCCAATGTTTGAAAGTCCCACTACCCCTTGCTCTCAATGTAGTTTTTAACAGCCCATTGTACTGTTCAGTTTTTCCCAGAGGCTGGTGCATGATAGGGGAAGTGATATACCCACTCGATGGCCCAAGTGTCTAGAACATTGTTCTGGAAATGAGTCCCATTGTCTGACTCAATTATTTCTGGGGTGCCGTGTGGCCACAAGACTTGTTTCTCAAGGCCCAGGATAGTGTTCCGAACAGCGGCAAGGCACAGCGTACGTCCTCCATACCAAAGAGGCTTTAACCGCTTGGCCTTCTTAATTGCAGCACGTTTCACATTTGTGAATAACCTGGGCAATAGTGTCCATTGTTAAGTCCACCCCTCGATCACAAGCCCATTTATATGTTGCATCTCTGCCCTGATGGCCTCAGGTGTCATGGGCCCACCAGGCTAAAAATACACTCTTATGTTGCCATAGAAATCCATCTAAGCCACTTCAACCTTGGCAGCTTTATCTACCTGTTGGTTGTTCTTATGTTCCTCAGTGGCCCAACTCCTTGGTACACAAGCATCCAAGTGGCATACCTTCACCAGTAGGTTCTGTACCCAGGCAGCGATATCCTGCCACAGTGAAGCAGCCCAGATGAGTTTACCTCTATGTTGCCAGTTGCTCTGCTTCCATTGCTGCAACCACCCCCACAAGGCATTTGCCAACATCCATGAGTCAGTATAAATTAGTGGCCATTTGTCTTGTTCAGCAATGTCCAAGGCCAACTGGATGGCTTTTACCTTGGCAAACTTACTCAATTCACCTTCTCCTTCAGCAGTTTCTGCAACTTGTCGTTGGGGACTCCATGCAGCTGCCTTCCATCTCCAACGCTTTCCCACATTGTCATGGGTTTAGCAGTAGCATTTTTTCTCCTTCTTAGTAATTGGTGCAGCGTTGTGTTTTTGACTTTCGGCCTGGGAAGAGCGCTGATAACACTGATGTTTTTAGTTACTGCTCAAATGTTTAGTCTGACCAAGGACTTTGTGAGTCTGCCAGGGAGGAGGGGAAGCCGAGAGGAAGCAGAGATAGGACACCTGACCCAAACTAGCCAAAGAGGTATTCCATACCACAGTATGTCATGCCCGGGATATAACTGGGAGTTACCTGGAAGGGCACTCGCTGCTTGGTCGGGCTCTGTCAGCAGGTGGTATCATATTCTCTTCCCTTGCGATTTCCCTTATCATTATTATTCCTGGTGGTAGCAGTAGTGATTTGTGTTATACCTTAGTTACTGGACTGTTCTTATCTCAACCCGTGGGAGTTACATTCTTTCGATTCTCCTCCCCATCCCTCTGGGAGAGGGGGGAGGCAAGAAGGGGGTGGTGAGAGAGATTGCGTGGCTGACTGGGTTTATACCACGACAGACATTCACACGACTGAAAAAGTCCTTGATCAGAGTAAACATTACTTAGCAACATCTAAAAGCATTGGTGTGATATCAGCACTGTTCCCAGACTCAAGTAGAAAACACAGCACTGCACCCAGCTACTAAGAATGAGAAAATACTGCTACTGCTGAACCCAGGACACTATACTAAGAACAGCCTAAAATCTAGAGACCATGTAGTAATCAAAGACAAAGTGGAATCATCACAGGTGTCAACTATTAACTTTTTCTTGGTAGTGATGTGTTTTCTTAAACCATTTCTTAGAATAATTTTATTGCATATAGAATGAGGTCTCCAGCTTGCAAGCTTTTTGTCCCAAGAAATACAGCTCTAGCACCTCGACTTCCTTAATATGTTACCATGTAGGACAGCTATCTATCTCAGCAGGGAATAACCTTACCTAAAGGAATCTGTCTTCCTGTTTAGGCAGTTAGAGGCAATGATACTGTTTTGGGAGGTGTTGTGGTTTAAACCCAGTCAGGCAATTCGTTCACTCACTTCCCCCCCTTTCTGCCCTCCCCCTGCTCCCGGAGGGACGGAGAGGAGAGTCAAAAAGAATGCAACTCCCACGGGTTGAGATAAGAACAGTTTAGTAACTAAGGTATAACACAAATCACTACTGCTACCACCAATGATAATAATGATAAAGGAAATAACAAGGGAAGAAAATACAACACCTCACCACCAGCCAACCGATAACTCACCCCCCAGACCTGACCAAGCACCGACCCATACCTCCTCCAACCCTGCAGTCTCCCAGCCCTTCCAGCTAACTCCCAGTTACATCCTGGGCATGACATGCTGTGGTATGGAATATCTCTTTGGCTAGCTTGGGTCAGGTGTCCTGTCTCTGCTTCCTCTCGGCTTCCCCTCCTCCTTGGCAGAGCATGAGGCTCACAAAGTCCTTGGCCAAACCAAAACATCCTTGTTATCAGCTCTGTTCCCGAGCCAAAAGTCAAAACACTGCACTGAACCAGCTACCAAGAACGAGAAACATGACTGCTACTGCTGAACCCAGGACAGGAGGTCTCACTTCAGAATTCCTTGTCTCTGAAACAGGTGATGAGTTTAATCAAACCAGTTACTTACAGACAGGAACATCGGGTAAAGATGCAGTGTTAGGTTAATCTGTCCATATCATCCTCCTAATGGAGGTACACAGTCAACTTTGGAATATTTTGCTGGGCAAAGCACACACATAAAATTGACAGATTTCATTTCTGAACAGTGATACCATGCAAATTCCCTGGCAAACAAATCTTACACAACAGATTCTTTAAAAAAGAACACTACCACTAATAAAGTTAGCAAACAACCAGTGTCAGTCTTCCACACTTGATACAAACACTGACCTGCAGTTCCAATTTCAATTTTCCGTAGTAGACTTTTTTTTTGCTATTTCCCTAAGCAAACAGAATACTCAACAAAACAAAACATCACAACACACTTTTCAGTGGTTTCCTACTACCCCCTTTTCCCTGAGCAGAGTTCTTAATGGATTTCGTAACAGTAAGTCCTGTGTACAACCCATCTACCCACCGAAGAATCAGCTTAATATAGTAATATAATGAAGCTAACAATGAGGCATGACTCAAACTGGTGTACCAGATGATGAGATAGCACTCTTTCCCACATATTACTCAAAGTAGGCAGAATATTATTCATTTTTACTATGCAGCAGTGCCCTGCAGTTTGAAAGAATGATCTTGGTTACCATAAAAGTCAGTCAGAGAAACTCTCTGACTCAATTCAGAGTTATAGAAAGCAGGCATTCTTTATTTCAGTGCTGGGCGCACACGCAAATCATTCTGCAAAGGTGAGCGCACCCATTACTTGCTGGCAGCAGCTATATATTTAGCATACTCATGCATATGCACAGCATTTCCAGGAACTAATTATAGTATCGGCATCCTAATTACTCATGTGCTTCCTTGCTAAGTGGGGGTCCCTGGTGGTCATTGATAGTCCTCCTCACTGTGTTTACTGAATAACCTCAGTGTTTGTGCACACTCACAAGGTCCTAGTACTTAGTTAGCAATTGATATGTCCTTGCTTCTGTTCCAGTCTCGCTGCATGTTGGGCACCACTCTGTTATCTTGAAGGCTGACATCCTTGGTCTTATTTACTGTCTCCTTAGTTGTTATAAATCCTGTGACATTCCTTCCCCCATCAGCTGAACATTCCTTTCTCTCTATGCATTAGAAATTAGAACAGTTTGGTTTATTCTACTATGTTAAAGGCACACACACTATTGTTAGTTTAAAATTTAAGCTTACGATCTCATGACCAAAACACCTCCAAGGGAAGACACAATCCTGCTCATTGAAGAAGTATTACCTAAAAGACCAACTAGATTCCAGCAGAATTTCAGCTACATTATTAGAAGACATGGGTAACCTGACAGACTTATTTCTGTTAACAGTCAACTAGTAGTCATAATTTGATATTGACAGCTATTAAAATGCTAACTATGATTTAGCAAAAAAAGTATTTAAGTATTAAACATTAAAAAAGGCAATTAAAATGTAATACAAAGTATTTCTAAAAACAATGCTAGCAGATCTGAGAGCAGACCATGAGACTTTAGACCAAGATGAATACAATGGCATCCCAGCAAGCCATCGCATTTTCTACTGATTTTAATCAGCTTTTTGCTACTGACAGTTCTTCAACTTGGAAAAGTCTGAATCCAAACCCTGTACATCACAGGAAAGATAATAATTTTCAAAAATATATTTAAAATTAGGCTTTAAAATGTTTGTTAAGGATAGTCTACATTTTATGTTTACTCAGACATTTTTGTCCCACAAGCTTCTTTATCAAAAATCTTAGTTTACTTTATACAGATCAAAACCAAAAAAATGTCTCCATTTAGTGCAAAACCAAATGTCCATGTAAATATCCTGTGCCCATTCATGTTTCCCTTTTGTTTAGGAAGGCAACACGTACAATCTCTGTCATTACTACCACTTTTAAGACAATACACAAACACCATGTACCTAAACCAAGACTCATTGTTCACAATTTGCAGTACTGAGGCTGCTACAAACCTTCACAGATGAGAAAATACAAAAACTTTTTTCCAGTTTTAATTCCCCCCCCCCCCCCGATTTCCTTTAACACTTTTATTAATAGAAGTACAGTTTTACTGCAGTCTTCCAGCTTACAACAGATCTGGAAAACTTAACACAAAACACACTCTTGTTCCCCTTGAGTTGCAAACTGTTTCTCACCCATACGGGCACAAAACACCTGAGAATTCAAAGTTTTTTTGAAAGGGGAAAATGAAAGGCAGAAAACAAAAATGAGCATTTGCATTTCTGAAAATAAAAAATCTTGGGAAACTCAATCTGTCACCACCATTTTGATCAGAAGTCACCTTCTTACACATCCTGGCAGACAGCTCGGAACTAGCAAGCTTTGTTCTGCTAGAAAACAGTCAATGAATTAAAACCCTCACCCACTGTGGCTACAGTCCAGGTTGCACCACGTTCTTTTAGTCCAAATCTAAGTCAGTCTCCGTTCATCAAAACTTGACATTTTCTTAATACTGCCTGCCCTGGTGGCTAGAGACTACTAAACTAGATAAAAACGTGTGGCACTTAAGAAAAGCTCTCTGCTAAATTTCTAAAACCAAACCTGCTTTGCTTATATTTCTCGTTCTTCCTCAAGACATACAGCCTTTGTTGAGGTAGGCTTAAGAAAAGCGTGTCTTCCTTAGCTGGGCTCATGCATAGAAAAAGCCTCGTTCTCACGTCCTCATGAATTTCGGGTTCTGTCCTCCCACCCCACCATGAAGTACAACTTACTTCTCAATGTTTCTGTAATACCAGAGTCTACCCCTCAAACAAGAGGCTCTGGAGTACCTCTTGTCCTGGGTTCAGCAGTAGCAGTCATTTTTTCTCCTTCTTGGCAGCTGGTGCAGCACTGTGTTTTTGACTTTCAGCCTGGGAACAGTGCTGATAGCACCGATGTTTTTAGTTACTGCTCAAATATTTGGTCTGGCCAAGGACTTTCTGAGCCTCATGCTCTGCCAGGGAGGAGGGGAAGCTGAGAGGAAGCAGAGACAGGACACCTGACCCAAACTGACCAAAGAGATATTCCATACCACAGCACGGCATGCCCAGGATGTAACGGAGAGTTACCCGGAAGAGCTAGGACTGCAGGGTTGGATGAGGTATCGGTCAGTGCTTGGTCGGGCTGGGAGGGGTGAGTTATCAGTCGGCGGGTGGTGAGATGTTGTATTTTCTTCCCTTGTTATTTCCTTGATCATTATTATTATTGGTGGCAGCAGTAGTGATTTGTGCTATACCTTAGTTACTAAACTGTTCTTATCTCAACGTGTGGGAGTTGCATTCTTTTTGATTCTCCCCTCTGGGAGTAGGGGGAGGACAAGAAGGGGGGGAGTGAATGAACGAGCTGCCTGACTGATTTTAAACCACACCTCTTCATAGGATAATGGTGAGCTGCCACTCAGACATTCAGCCCTCACTCAATTCTTTCTCAGAGTTATAAGTTCTTTCAGTCATCACTACCAAAGCTACTGTATTTTCCCCATATATTTTATAAGGGGACAATTACACTGCTTCTCACACTCTTTTCCCCTCGGTTTCCCTGGTCAGTGATCTCTGATAAAGTCATGGAAGCCCTTCATATTTTTCCTGTTTCCACTGTGAATTTTTTAATCCTGGTGACAGTTTTAAGAAATGTTAACTTTTCTATAGATATGGAAAAAAAAAAACAACAAAAAACAACTGTGCCTTTATTAAGAATTTCAGCATGAATAGCTCAGTCTTCAAATCACAGAAATGCAAAGTAGGAGAGCCTCTCAAAGGTCACCCTACTGTCCCAAGCAAGGAGCAATTTCATCTGGGCTAGTTTTGCTAGATGCAGGTTTAACCTGTTCTGTAAGTTCTGCACTATGTAGGCTCCCTACCCTTTGTACCAATCCACATCAGCACTTCACTAACACTACAAATATTTCTACTGCATCTAATATTAATCTTGCCTTCGGAAATTTAAATTCCTTACTTCTTGCTCCACCTTACGTGGACATAGAATCATAGAATAGTTAGGGTTGGAAAGGACCTTAAGATCATCTAGTTCCAACCTCCTGCTATGGGCAGGGACACCTCACACTAAACCATGTCACCCAAGGCTCTGTGCAACCTGGCCTTGAACACCACCAGGGTGTGCCTCAATTGCTCTCAGCCCAGCACCACTCACTGGGAGTGAGTGAACAAGTTACCTGACTGGGTTTAAACCACGACAAACGGTTAGATCACTGCTCGGGTCGGGCTGGGTAACGGTTGTTGGATGGTGAGTGGTTGTATTCTCTTCCCTTGTTTTCTCCCTTATCATTATTATTATTATTGGTGGTAGCAGTAGTGGTATTGTGTTATACCTTAGTTACTGGACTGTTCTTATCTCAACCCATGGGAGTTACATTCTTTCAATTCTCCTCCCCAACCTTCCGGAAGCGGGGGGGAGGAAGGGGAGTGAGCGAGTGGCTGCATGGCTGACTGGGCTTAAACCACAACACAACAACACTGATTTATTATTTGCAATCATACAACACTGACTCCTACTCAACATATGACTAACATAAGCCATAGAACAGTTCTTCAGATCTGTTGCCCAGCAAGCTCCACTTCTGAGGCTGAAAATGTCTATTTAAACATTGTAACATTATGTTTTCCCCTCTGAGTTCTATCCCAAACAAAAAACTTGTTTATTCAATTCAAGATAATTTTTAATTCAGCAGATCTTCCAGCATACTTGTATCATATACTTTCCATGTCACCTACAAACTTAAATATATTCTCTATACTGACCTGCCAAGGTCCATTTTGACAGTGAGCAAGTGATAACTGCTTCCTAGGCACAATCAACCAACTAGCTTGCCCATATACTTAAGTCATCAAAACCATTCTCCCTGGATGATTTACAAAACAAACATTTGAGTAAGTATCAAAACCTTAAATTTTGCTGGTTCTCAAGCAAAAGCAGAACACAATGTTTGTCTCATTACACAAAAGTTCCCATAAATATTAACTTTTTTTTCTAAAAAAAAAGCTATATGCAAGATGCAGAGCTCTCCAATACCTAAAGGAGGCTTACAAGAATGCTGGAGAGGAACTTTTTAACAAGGGCACATAGGGATAGTTCAAGGGGCAGTGGCTTTAAGCTGACAGAGGGGAGATTTACATTAGATATCAGGAAGTTCTTTCCTGTGCGGGTGGTGAGACACTGGCACAGGTTGCCCAGAGAAGCTGTGTCTGCCCCATCCCTGGCAGTGTTCAAGGCCAGCTTGGACAGGGCTTTGAGCAACCTGGTCTAGTGGAAGGTGTCCCGCCTGTAGCAGGGGATTGGAATTAGATGAGCTTTAAGGTCCCTTCCAACCCAAACCACTCTGTGATTCCATGGTAAAAGTACAATGACAAATGATCAATTTCCACAAGATATGCCTAAAACCAAAACCAAGGAATCTAGCTGGTTTTGCCTGTATTCTTTTTACATCTGTTCCTACCACAGAGCCACCTGTTGAGGAGAGCATATCAGACACACATGGAGCTCAGGAACATGGGTTGGATCTATACAGGTAAAGCAGAGACCAAAACAAATTTCTCCACCTTTGCTTTAAGCTGGGAGGACACGCAACCTGGGTTCAGCAGTAGCAGTCATGTTTCTCCTTTGTAGTAGCTGATGCAGTGCTGTGTTTTGACTTCCCGCCTGGGAACAATGTTGGTGATACCGATGTTTTCGGTTGTTGCTATGTGATGTTTACCCTGACCAAGGACTTTGTGAGGCTCATGCTCTGCCAGGGAGGAGGGGAAGCTGTGAGGAAGCAGAGACAGGGCGCCTGACCCAGGCTAGCCAAGGAGATATTCCATAACACAGCCCGTCATGCCAGGGGCGGGGGGGTAACAGGGAGTTACCAGGCTTCCGGGTGCGACTCGTTTCTTGGCCGGTGGTATCGTATTCTCTTCCCTTGTTATTTTCTCTTATCATTGTTGTCGTTGGTAGTAGCGGTGGTGATTTGTGTCGTACATTGGTTGCTGGACTGTTCTTGTCTCAACCTGTAGGAGTT